>NW_020201096.1:8635-30446 GCF_001531365.2 Cynara cardunculus var. scolymus | reverse complement strand
ATTCAAGAGAATCAAGAGATTTCTCTTTGTAATAGATAGATTCAAAATCATATGAGAGTCGATTAGGGTTTATTGAGAGTCTGTAATCTTTACTTTCAATAAATAGAAAAGCAGCCGCTATTTCTCTGTTTAATCTTCTTSTTTACTTTCTCTTACAAACTTCTAGTGTAAATCGTTCTACTGTCAGATCTGGGATATAACATATGTTGTTATACATGTGATTGTACAAGAATATTATTTTGGAATTTTGAGTTGTAAATTCTGTAATATAAGTTTCTTGTACTAGTGGAACCAATGTGGTGTAATTTGTATTTCTATTTATATGAAGTACATGTTTATTTGCAAATGTGGAAAGTTTGGGGTGTTACAGAGGTGGAATCAGAGCCTGAGTCTAAGGGATTTAGGTATTCAAAGCATGATGCCTAGACTTAAACTGTTATTTGCATATTAAGGGGTCCCGAACATAGATAGCGCCGTTGGAATAAATGCAATGCATTAGGATTTGAACACGTGTCAAGCCTTTAGAGAAAGACTTGTCTTTTGCTACAGTGAATAATATAAAAGCCTATTCATAAGCAGATATCCTTTCATGGAGTTGGTGGGTAGTAGAGTCAACTAATCGGCTCTATACCATTCTATGCTCTAGAAAGGGTATGGGTTTGTCTTTTGTGTGTATAAGGACAAGACAAAAACAATCGTGCTCAACAACTTCAATTGATCGCTAAATGCTGGAATAACCTAAAGGTCTCTTCAGCATTCGCTGAGGCTTGGGCAGTCTTCACACATGTGTAGACCAAGTTGTAATCACTGAATACCGCTTCAGATCATGAACTTGCCGGTCTCTAATCTTGTTACGAGAATTATATAAAATAAATCTCTCAGACTGCTAACAAATGGAGACTAGTGCAAGTATACACTCATCAATCTACTATCGTCTTTTACAAGTAATAAAGTGGTAAAAATACCGAATATCGTCCATGGAGAAAAAAAGAATAAAAGTTCGTTTTAATAGTATAAATAAAGATATGATTTCAGATGGTGAATTCAAGGATATATTTGTGGTGAATTGATTAAAAACTACTGTTGTGAACAAGTTATAAAAGAAAGCTTAGGGTGAAGGGATTTGTTAAGATATTAAACCGATTTTTAAGTAAACAGCATGCTACAACATGGTTCTATAGCATGCTTTATAAATCACTTATCTTTACAACTAATAACTTCTTTAAGGTACTTTTTCGATATGTAGAATGGCACACAGTCATAGATCAAACCCTCATATATTTATGCAAGGCTAGAGTCTCGACATTGGCTCAAACTATTCATTTTATAAGCTAAATGGTGCGAAAAAGAGTCTCCTCGATTCTAAGTAACTCTCTCGAGCCTACTTCCATATCATTCAARTTAACGTGTGCTTGTTGGTTTATCTCTAAATCCAACACACTTTAACACTTTTAAACAAGTGATCAACTTGTCCATGGATGATGTTTTTACAATAAAAACTTGAATGACGTAGTTGTAAAGATTTATAATTTATATTTCTACAAACGGAACTGGTCCTTATCTTAACTTCACCTAACACCCAAGCTATATTTTTAGCCTAACATAGAAGCGTGATTATAAAAGCATCTAACAATACTAGAAAAATTAATTGCAAAAATAATAATAAAGCATAATAAGTAGAACACAATAGAAGAAGAGAGAGTGGAAGAAATAAATGTAAAGAGGGATTTGTAAAAGAGACTTAAAATATTTTAACTAATAACATTAATTGCATAAACTATAAAGCATAATAAGGAGAGCTTAAGAGAAGAAAAGATGATAAGAGGAATAAACGTAAAAAAGAATTGTAAAGAGAAAAATAAAAATACTTGCAACTACAACTTTATATCAAAAGAACCTTTAACAAACTACTTCAAGTGTTTCCCTAGGATTGTTTTCATGCCAAATTACTTATCTACAAAGCCAAGCCTCCCCCCTTTATATAGTGGAGGAAGAGAGGGTAAAAACCAATGGGTAAAAGCTTTACCCAACTTTTTTACACAATCCAATGGGTAAAAGCTTTACCCAACTTTTTAAACAAACCAATGGGCAAAGCCAAACCACCTAGATAATACCAAAAATCAGATCTTAAATTTGTACTATGAGATCTTGAAATCTGAATGAGATGGGCTGCCAAAAAGGGAAGAAGTGACCTCAAAAGATTCTCGTACTATTCTCAAGAATGCCCCTGGATCGTCCTGCAACACATGTTGTAGCATGCTTCAGCCAAGTACCTAGAAACAAGGCTATTTTCCCAAAAATCAGCACATATCCAAGAAGTAAACATGTTTATCACATCACTTTAGCTCCAATATAAAAAGATAGAAAAACAAAACAAAAAGACTCAATTTGTGGAATTTGGGAAAATAAAATGGTTAAATAAAGTGAAGAAAAAGTGTGAAAGTATCAAATAAATTGATACTTATCACACCCCCAAACTAGAATTGTTGTTTGTCCCCAAACAACATAAAAAGACAAATAAAAGACTCAAATAAGATGGAAAAGAATGGACACCAACACTTACGACTACCACTTTCTTGTTATAAATAGCTTTTCGTAAATCAAAGTGGAAGTTATTTTGTACTAATCACATTTATATACCATAGGCTAGCCTCACTTTTCCTTCAGCTGATTTTTAAACATTGTCACCTACTAGGATCAGAAGAACTTGTCGGGTTTCTCTGTTTGGCTTTTTCTTTCTCACATAACTTTGCCTTTTTCTTACATAAATATTTATTTGGCTTTTTGTAGCCATTTTCTTTTTGTATTTTTGTATTTTTGCATTTTTGCTTTTTTTTTCAATGCTTTTTAAGCATTTCCTCGTGTTTTTTAAAGAGCTTTGCTCTTTTTGACAAAATTCCCCCCCAACTTAGTTGTAACAATGTCCCCATTGTGATGTATATATGTGGATTAGTGGGGTGCAAGAGGAGTGTATAGGGCTTTGCCCAGTTATGGAGAAGATATGGCCTAAATCATATCCTAAGTAGTGACAATGTAAATCAAGTTGCGTCCCAGAAAAGAGTTGGCTAGTTCTAGTATTGCAATGTAAAATAGTACTCAAACTCACATCACTTTTAAATTACTCAAGCTATAAACACAAGTCGATGGTAGTGAAGTGTAGGCCATAAAATTCCATCTAAAAAAATCTAACAGTGAAAGGACTGACACGGACAATTCCCAGACTCGTTGAAAAAAGGGAAAAAATATAGAAAGGAAAAAGTAAATTGGAGCTAAAAGGGATGATAGATAAACCTGCTTACTCGTGTGGAGTATGTGCCATCAATAATCCTCGGGGCGCCGGGACATCCCGGCAAGCATGTCCTTCAAGTCGGCCATGAGTCGTGCATTTCTCTCCTCCATCTTCTTCAATAGTGTCTCTTCATGGGCTTTCAGGGCTCTCTCCATGGTGGTGTGGTGGGTCTGGGCGTTCCTATCCAAGGTAGTCTCTAATGCGGTGACTTTCTCCTTTAATCTACGAACTTCAAGCATCAAATTAGTCTTCATGTGGTTGCTGTCCGGAGCAAGTGAGGGATGTCCGGGATCATTTCTCGGGGTCTTGCAGATCCGATCAACTGTTTTGCACTCGATGGGTAGTGCATTGATGGTAAGTGCCTCACCAGGTGGTACTGGTACTTTCGCCTTCTTCATTAATCCGTGTATCAGTGCCGGGAAGTAGAGCCATTCAGTGGGTTTCCTGGTGCATCCTTGAATGGCATCTGAGATGACTGCCCCAACATCAACCGCCTTGTCTGCAAGAATACAGTAAAGTAAAAGCATGCGGTCCAATGATGTGCTCGAGTCGTGTATGGTGGGGTGAAACAAATATCTCAAAAAATGATTCCACACGGCCGCATTCTTCTTCAAAAGGTTGGTTTGAAATTTGAGCGGACTGTGCTTTTATGGAGCCTTCCAAGTGGCTCCCTCTTTCGTTACAACAGTCAGTACCATCTTCAAATCCTCGTTAGTGTGGTCTTGTAACAACCTGCGATACTCACAGACTGGAGGCGCAATCAAATCATAGAAAGTATTTATGGCATGTGGAGAATAAGAGATCTTTTTACCCCTAACATGAACTGAGGTAGTGCGTGTGGAAGAAACTGATGCATAAAATTCCTGAACCTATGTGAGGAAATAGGGTTCTCTAACAGCAGTGAAGGTCTCCCATCCCCTTTGGATAACAATGTCATGTATAAAGGAATAGGTCTCCAGACAACCCCTATCAAATCCTCTCTCACCTAAACCCAAAAAAATCTTAAACTTCTGAAAATTTCTTGGTCTACGGCTGCTTTCACTGTGGCTGTCCATTGGTGTAGTTCGGGCTTTCTTTTTGGGTGGGCTAGGTGCTACCTGATGTCTTTTGGATCTCCTTAGTTGGGACAATGGAATGTCCTTATCAGGAGTCCATTCAGAGTCTTCAGACTCAACCCGTCTCCTCTTGGAGAACCTCTCAATAGGGACTAAGTCAGAGTCACTAGAGGCCCGGTTGCTATCTTCATTGGACTTTTGTCCAGACATGTCAGGAGAAGGGATGGGAGTGGGCTGGAAGTCAGGGATGACATCATGGGTAGTGCTCACAAGTGATGTGGTGTATGTGCTAGTGATGGGTGGCATGGGCATAATGGCATTTTGTGCATCAAAGTTCATGTGGGAAGTAGGGATGTAGATGGGAAAAGGGGGTAGTGCATAAAATGGGTTATTAAACCTATCAAACGCAATGGAGATGGGTGGAGGAGTGTAGTGTTGTGAAGTTAAGTCAACCATCCCCAAATCAACCATGGGAGAGTCATTGAATTGGTGGTGTGATGTGTGTGTATCTATAAGAGTGATAATATCGAAAGAAGTGGTGGAATTCGGCCACTCAAGTAAATGAGTTGGGCCTTCCTCTTCCATAAAAAAGGCATTGCGATCAATGTCAAAGAGGGAGTCCTCACCAAGCATTTCTTAACTCTCATGATGCTCAACAGGATCACTTTTGATGGTGTGATCCCTTTGAGCACCAATGGTGTGCGTGTGCTCAGGTAAAGGAGTGTCAGAAAGTCTTACAATGGGATTTTGGTGGCATGTATCGAATTCTGTGCTTTCTATCTTGCCAATACCGTGGGAGAGTGGCTCTAATGTAGGTGGCACTCCGGAGTGTTGTGCATCATCTTGGACTTCATCCTTGATTTTCACCCTTCTGGCTCTTGCCTTCCTTGGTTTGGGTTTAGGAAAACCCTTTGGAACATATGTCTTCACATCTATTGTATCTCCTTCGTCTTTGGTCATGGGCTTGGTGACATGTCTTTCGGTTGATCTAGTGGCTGGCCGACGGGCTTTTGGTTTAGGTTTAGGGGGAGGAGAAGGAGGTGGGGCTGTTTGGGTTGGAAAAACAGTAGAGGTGGGGGATAGTGGTGTTAAAACAGTGGGTTTAGGGGCTGTTGGTGTTAGGACAGAAGATACAGGGGCTGTTTGAGTAAGGGGAGTGGCTAAAGGGACTGTTTGGGTGAAGGGAATGGTAAAGGTGGGGGCTGTTTGAGTTAAGGGTACTGGTTGTTGGATAGGTCTAATGGTTCTAAGAGGGGTGGGGCAAGGTAAGATTGATCTTAGCAACCATGAGGGTAAATTGGCTAGATTTGGTGAGGTGGAGGTGGCTGGTTGTGAAGTGGGAGGGATGGATGATTGGGAAGGGTGTAAGAACCCTGGTGGTGACTCAATAGATGTGGCATGGATGATTGTGAATGGTGTAAGAACCCTGGTGGTGACTCAGTAGTTTAGTAGAACTAGAAAATTGATGAAGAATGAAGATGACCGTGTCCTTTGAAGATGTAACCTATTATAAATTTGGTATTAAAAAAATTAATAATTTTTTATTGAAAAACACTGGGTACCCGCTGGTTCCGGTTTAGGGTACCCACCGGTTCCGGGTACGCGGTCCCAGAATCGGTCCTGAAAGGTAACGGTTCCAAAAAATTGAGAACTGGAACCAGAACTGTTCTCAATCGGTTCCGTATTTTAGGAACCAAAACCACTCATATCGGTTTCGGTTCGGGTACCCGGTTCCATTGCTCACCCCTAGTAGAGCGTATCTCGAGTTGATACAATGAAGTGATTACTACCTGAGATGAGGAGTCTTCATATAAGGGTTGAGGAGTTTGGAATAGTACCTTTAGATTCCTTTCTTCAGCAACACCTTTGTCCTTAGACTTGGTGCCCTGGTGCTTTTCTTGAGCAGCCTCTTTCACCCCTTGCTCCCCCTGGGATGCGGAATCCCTGAGGGTGAAGCCTTTCGTGCACCGGCAGGTCTCTGCAACTAAATCATGAAGTCGTCATCATCGTCGTCTTCATCGTCATCATGGTCCAGGTCTTTTGGCAGCGTCAGGAAAGTCGAGGGACTTATCGTCTTCTTCATTATCATTGTCTTCAACATCATCATCATCATCATCCAGATCACCCGCATCAGTTGTAGAGGTGACTGGATTATCATCATCATGAGCTTTAGCTCTGGCGGCATCAATATCCTCAGCTACAGGAGCTTCACAGGAAGTTGGAGAGTCATCAGCAGCAGCAGCTTCAGCTATAGGATCTTCAGCCACAACTTCAGTCGCTGGAACAACAACAACATTGGAAGGAACAGCTTCAGTTGCTGTCTCCCCCTCTTTGACTATTGTTTTAGAGCAATAGCCGAAGAAGTGGTCAACTATGCGAATTTGGAACTTCATCAGTTCCTCAAGCTTGGTCAAAGCACGGGCCATAATGACATTGGCCTCACATGCTTGATTTAGCTGGTCACGGTCATCAGTAGTGAACGAGGGTTCAACTACCGGGATTGGTTGTTGCAGAGCAGCCAGTATCTGCTTCATGACCTCTGTCTGTTGGGCAAGGTGGGAGTTTGCTTCATCGGTCTTGCTTGTTAAAGAAACTATGGTCTCAACATTGGCTTGAACTGCCACTTGCATGGAGGAGAGTTGATTCTGGACCTCATGAACTTCAGCACTGACGGCTGAGAGGTCAGCAGCTACTTCGTCCTGTTGAGGCATGCCCTTATGGACTTCGTCCATTTTGTTAAGGACAGTCTCAACTGCTGGGAGGAGCAGCTTCACATCTTCAGCCATGTCATAGGAATCTTCCATGGCTTGTTCAGCAAAAGTACCTGTAAAAGACGGAAAGTGAGCATAAGAGAGCTCGGGGTTAGATGAAACAAAATGATAGAAGATGGAATACCTGAGGGGTCATCAGCGTTATCAGAAGGAATAACGCGGGTGCGCTCCATGGTGCACTCGAAAGGATGAGCACCAGTTTGATAAGGAGCCTCAAGAGGAGCTACCTCAGGTCCAGTGGTGAGTGTCTCATCATCAAGGAGGACATTCACTGATAAATCATGGACACGTGTAGAGACCAATGATGGAGGAGAGGAGAAGATGACTGAGAGTGATTGTGAGTGTTCAGTTGTGGCGGCGCTAATATTCACATATTCAGTGATTTGAGTCACTGAGGCAGTTGGGAGAGGTACCACTGATACGACCGTGATATCAGGAACCACTGAAGAGCTTGGGTGGCTAACTAAAGGTTCCTCGGGGTTAAGACTCTTTTAAATAGCTGAGACCTTTTGAGAGGTCACAGCCAGAGATGTGGTTATCCTCTTTTTGGCCTTCTTGGCTCTCTAAGGAGAACCAAGAGTTGTGGTGGCTGGGTTAGACTTAGGGGGGTTTGCCTTTGTCTTGACCACCGAAGAGGATCCAAGCTTACAGACAGGAAGGTTACCTTCCTTGGAATATTTTTTGCCAAAGATCTTGGCGAAAACCATCGAGAGAAAGCAAGTGTATGGAACCACTTTCTCCCTCTAGCGCTTGTTGAGCTTCAACGCCCGGTCTTCAAAGATCACCACAACATAGTTGATGGGTCGGTGGTGGATGACTGACACGCTGATAGTGAGAGCGACCCGTGATGCTTGATTTTGACCGCCAGTCTTTCCACACATGCTCTAGATGAAGTGAGAGAAAAGGTATTGCCACACCACTAACATGCGGTTCTTCTCAATCTTCGACAGAGATTTGAGCGGCTCGCCGGAGTCTTTCTTCAAAGGCTATTGGTAGCTCATATCATCGAGGCAGGCGATGATGATTTCAGTTGAAGGATCGCTGACGAACGGACCCTTGGGGAAGCGAAGAACGTGCCTGAGAGTGGTCACGCCAAAGCTTATCCTGTTGAAGGTGAAGGAGATTTTCTCCACCTTTTGACCATTCTTGTCCTCTTCTTGCACCACCTCAGCAGTCATCCAGAACTGTTGAAGGGCCTCCCTAACCATGACAAGTTCATGGTTGAGAGCGTATGCGATGGGGGACATCTTGAGGAAGGCAGCAGCATCCTCGTAAATGGTCTTGTTGATAGGAATGTCCAACAAGGCAACGTGGTTGTTAGCCTTGAAGGATATGTCTTCAACAGAAAAGTTAACGTTCTTGGCAGCCATTGTCTGTTATAGTTTTAAGAAACAAGAAATAACAGTTGTTATTAGTCCAAGATTTGTTGTGATTTTTTTAAGTTTTAAAACAATAAAACTTCTTTTGAAAAATCCTCAAATGAGATATTAGGGTTTTTCAAGTAGATTTATGTTTTGAAACAAGATTATAACCAAGAATAAGAATGTGTTATTAATCTTTTTGTTTGTGTTTTAAGAGAACAAGGTTATTAAAATCTCAAACATTTGTTTCATAGGAAGGAGAAGAACAGTTCTAAGTTTAAAGAATAAATATCGACCTTAGAGTTGTTTGAGATGAAGGTCGAAGGATTCAAGAGTTCTTAGAGTTCTTGCTTGCAAAGTCTTTTTGGCAGAGGTTCGTCAAATATTTTTGTAAGCGTAAAGGAAATATGATAGGAAGAGTCTCATTTATAGGTAGAGGGAGAGAGAAAAGAAATAGGAGAGAGGAAAATACAACTGCTGAGGAAACGCCATGATGAAAGAAATGGCACGTTCTCATCCATGATTGGATGAAAGTTTGAGGAGGTCGCGTGTGTCAGACTTTTACGCGCATCTCAAAGCATATCGTATTGAAAACATAGAATGTCGTCATAAAAACGGTTCATTAACTATTTCTTTTTAAAACGAAAAGGTTTTAAGAAATTTGAAGAGTCATATTCAGTAATAAGATAATCACTGAATAAAAATCTTTTAAAACATTTTGATCACTGAAGAAGAAAATCTTCAGTGATGGTTTTGTTTTAAGAACTGAAAATAACTTAGAAGAGTATATTTTCATAAGAACTTCAGTGTCAGTGATAAGAAAATCACTGAAAGTGACATTTAAAAAATTTTGAAGCACTGAGGTAGAATGGTTCAATGATCATTTTGATTTTAAGAAATGATAAGTATAAAAGAGATATACTTTCATAAAAATGTTCAGCGAAAGAACGAATCACTGAAACAAACTTTTAAAACGTTTTGATCACTGAAGAAAGAAAAACTTCAGTGATAGTTTTAAGTTTTTAGAAAAAGAACAAGTATACATACCTTAGAGAGAGTATATAAATTTACTTAAGAGTTCAGTGATAGAAATAGAGCACTGAATCATTTCAATTACTCATTGACGTGTATAGCTGAAGAAAATTATTCTTCAGCGTTTAGCATCCCCAGTTCGCTGATCAGGATGTTAAATCTTGTCTCATCAAGAGGCTTGGTGAAAGGTCAGCGAGCTGATAATTAGTTGGAACAAAGTGAAGTTCAATATTACCATTCATAACATGATCTCTATATGTTTAGTCTTGGAGTGAAGTACAGAGTTTTTTGCGATTGCAATAGCAATGGTGCTATCACAATAGATAGGAATCTTYGAGAACTGAAGATCGTAGTCCTTCAGATAGTTTTTCATCCAAAGAACTTGGGCACAACAACTTCCAGCGGCTACATATTCAGCTTCAGCGGTTGATTTGGACACTGAGTTTTTGCTTCTTACTTGTCCAGCTCACCAACTTTCCACCTAGAAGCTGACAGCCTCCAGTGGTGCTTTTCCTATCAATCTTGCAACCTGCGAAATCACTATCCAAATACCCTATTAGGTCAAAACCTGAACCCTTAGGGTACCAGAGACCTAAGTTAGGAGTTCCCTTCAGGTATCTGAAGATGCATTTTACAGCGATCAGAGGGGATTCCTTAGGTTCAGATTGATATCGTGCACATAAGCAAGTAGAATACATGATGTCTGGTCGACTAGTTATGAGATACAGCAGGGAGCCGATCATTCCTCTATAAACAGTTATGTTTACAGGCTTTCTATTTGGATTCTTGTTGAGTGAGAGTAGAGGAGCCATTGGAGTCTTCATAGATGAGTTATTAGATAGATCAAACTTCTTCAACATGTCACGGACATACTTACTTTGACTGATAAATATGCCTTTATCTGATTGCTTGATCTGGAGACCTAAAAAAAGGTTAGTTCTCCCATCATACTCATCTAGTATTCTTTCTTCATGTGATCAACAAATCGAAAATACAAAGAAGGATTAGTGGAGCCAAAAATAATATCATCGACATAAATTTGGACTAGAATCATATGACTTTAACTTCCCTAAGAAACAAGGTCTGGTCAATCTTTCCACTAACAAATTTCTCAGAGATGAGAAATGAAGGTATCATACCAGGCACGGGGAGCCTGTTTCAACCCATAAAGAGCTTTATCCAAACGATAGACATGGTTTGGATACTTAGGGTCAAGAAACCCTAGAGGTTGTTCAACATAAACTTCCTCTTGAATTTTTCCATTAAGAAAAGCGCTCTTTACATCCATTTGATAGACTTTGAAGTCTCTATGGACAGCAAAGGCTAGGAAGAGTCGAATTGCTTTGAGTCTAACCACTGGTGCAAAGGTCTCGTCATAATTGAATCCTTATTTTTGTTTATAACCCTGAGCAACAAGTCGAGCCTTGATACATGTTACCACATCTTCTTCATATAACTTGTTGCGATAGACCCATTTGTTGTCTATCACTATTTTGTCAGATAGACGTGGGACAAGGTACCAGATTTTGTTCCTATCAAACTCAATGAGTTCCTCTTGCATGGCAATGACCTAACTAGGGTCTGAGATAGCATCACTGATCTTCTTGGGTTCAACTAAAGAGAGAAAGTTAACAAAGAGACATATATTACCTAGACCACGACGAGTCTTAATACCTGCACCTGGATCACCAAGAATTTGATGAATTGGATTGTCTTTAGTCCATCGCTGAGCTGGTAGAGGATTATCATCTGAGTAGAGAAGTTCAGGAACAGTGGATGAGGCTTCAGCTGCAGTATCTTCAGTGATTGGAACAATTGCTAGAGGAGCCTCAGATTCAGCGACTGAAATAGGTTCAGATGCTGAAGGCATTTCATTCACTAATTGATCAGGGTTTGAAGTAGATAGAGGAACACAGCTAATGGGCACAACAACGATCTCTAAAGAAGACACGTTGGTGTGACTAGCTGTAACTAGAATGATTAATGGTTCATCTTCAGCTTTTGGGATTCAATGTTGAGAGGAACGCTGAAGGAAGCTACAGGTTGTCCACAATGAGAGAACATTCACTTTTCTAATTCATCTTCATCATTTAAGATGGTTTTGAATTAGCTGATTGAGATTCATCAAAAGTGACATGAATAGTTTCTTCTATCGTTTGTAGGCATTTGTTGAATACTCTAAAGACTTTGGATACTGAAGAATATCCAAGAAATATTCCTTCATTAGCTTTGGGATCGAACTTTCCTAGTTGATCACAGTTGTTGAGAAGAAAACACGTGCAACCAAAGATGTGTAGAAAGCTAATAAAGGGCTTTCTGCAGTGGAAAAGTTCATAGGTTGTCTTCTTGAACCTCTTAACGATCAGCGATCGATTTTGAGTGAAACAAGCGGTGTTGACAGCTTCATCCTAGAAATTGGTAGGGAGATGGGAATCCTACAAGATCCGTTCGTTCTTTTTTCTCTAACAGATGGTCAGAACTTCATCTGGGTTCGAATCCTACTGAGAGGTCCACTAGAGATCAGAAATTGTTGAAGAAACAACAAGATCTTTCTTTTCTCAGGCGATGGCAAGAATTTTAGAACACAAAGAACCTATTCAAGTACTACAATGGCCGGGACAAAGGGTCGCGATCCCGCGAGGGTGAGCTAACTCCAAAAACCCGATGATTTTGAAATATTTTCTACTAGGTAATCTAGTATCCTTATGCATGAAGATAATCAATTCGGTCGTTGTGGTCGGACTCTATTATGGATTTCTGACCACATTCTCCATAGGACCGAGATGCTCTAGCACTGCTTCCTAAGAGCWGCGTGTCTACCGATTTCACCATAGCGGCTTGCTCGAACTCAGAATAGCCTATTTATATCCAATCGTCGAGATTGAACAAGTCAATTCAATCAAATAAGTTTTTTAGTAAAGATTAAAATGGATAAAAAAAATGAGTTCAAAAGTAAATTTCAAGGTTCATTAGTTTCTTAGGGTGTCCGGTTTATTTATCTTAGGGCTTAAACAGACTCCATTTTTGGGGCACAACAAGAATTTTTATTCGCAAGTAATGTCAGAGGTATCTTCAATCATTATGGAAATTCCATTGTATCTGCGATTAATATCTTCCCTAGAAAAGAAAGGGGTAGTCAAATCCKATAATTTACGATCAATTCATTCAATATTTTCTTTTTTAGAGGACAACTTTTTACATTTAAATTATGTATTAGATATACTAATACCTTAACAATTTTGTCTTCTCCATTTTACTATATCTCTAGAGTCAATAATTTTATATGAGGAACTACTGAACTCAATCACTTGCTGCCGTTACTCTTCAGTTTTCTGTTGAGGTCTATCCTGTAGAGGTACTTAAATTGGATCAGTGATCGATTTCTAGGTTTCGTCGTAAACATTTCTTCTTTCAACGACCCCATTTTGCTGAGGAGTTCTCACTAAAGAAAAGTTGTGAGAAATTCCTTTGTCCTCAAAGAAGTTATCCATAGTATTATTTTAGAATTCAGTACCATGGTCACTTCTAATAGATCGAACTTTAATGTTGTTAAACACTTCTATTTTCTTGATGAATGATATGATATCTTTAGGTGCTTCATTTTTGGATCTGAGAAAGAAGACCCAAGTGTATCTAGAATACTTATCAACAATGATGAGTGTATACTTTTCCAGTAATAGATTGCACATTCACAGAACCAAAGAGATCCATGTGCAGTAGCTGAAGTGGCAATGCCACTGCATAGATTTGCTTTGACTTAAAGCTAGCTCTTGTTTGTTTTTCTTTCTCACACGCTGAGCAAAGAGATTCCTTTGCAAAGGAGTGTTGAGGAAGACCAGTGACAAGATCATTTCTAGACAATTCACTGAGTATCTTGAAGTTAAGGTGAGAAAGTTGTTTATGCCACAGCCAGTTGAAATCTGACAAGGCTTTCGAGAAGAAACAATTATTCTCAGTGATAGAAGAATCCATATTGATGATGTAGACATTATCTAGACGAGAATCGGTCAAGGAAATCTTATCATCTTTGTTATAGACATAGCATGAATTCTTGGAGAACTTCACTGTGTAGTCTTTACCACACAGCTGACTGATGCTAAAGAGGTTGTGCTTCAGTCCTTCAACATATGTAACACGCTTGAATGTGGTTGCACCATTAGTTAATATACCAAAACCTCTAGTATATTCTTTCCCATTACCTTCAAAAGTCACGGAAGGTCCTCTTTCTTTCTTGTAATTAATAAGCAGGGATTTGTGTCCGCTCATGTGCCTTGAGCATCCACTATTGAGATACCATATGCCTTTGACTTCCTGCACAAGGGAACAATTTAAAAATGCTTTTGGTACCCATCTATTTGGGTCCATCAATGTTAGAGGCTTCATCTACTAAGACTAAAGAACCAGCGTCAACAGACGACTTTACTAAACCTGGAGAGATTTTAGTGGAAATGGGAACAACCTCTGATGCTAGAGAGATAGAGTCAGAAGGTGTCTTCACTGAGCCTGATGAGGAGGCTTCAGTAGTAGGAACTACAACACTTGATACTAAAGGCTTAGCATTAGTAGTTGTCTTCATTGAGCCTGAAGAAGAGGCTCTAGTGTTTTTATTCACATTGGTTGCTTTAACAGCCTTAGTGGATGATTTTACTTTGGTTGATTTCTCAGCCTTAGCTACTTTCTTGCCCTTAGCTAGTGGACCAGCCTTGGCGATAGAAGGACACTTAGTGGCAATCTGTATAGTTTCATCATAGTGCTTACACTTCTTATAGCTGAAGGTAGCTTAGGGCTAGGAAGTACCAGATTTGAGGAGGGACCAACTCAAAGGATTCCCTTCTCATTAGTTCTAAGAGAAATTTTAGAGGATTTGGAGTCTTTAGGTGAAGAGTTCACCTTGAGTTGAGACTTAGATTTATGAGAAGATTCAGATTTCTTAGTCCCCGAAGAAGAAGGTTTACAAGCTAAAAGAATAGATTTAGATCTATTTGACTTGTTAGTCTTCTAAGAAAGAGGTGCTATGACGATGGATTTACCCTTGTCTTTTCAACCTGAACTCGAAGGAGTTCCATCAAGATGACTCTCAGTGAAAGAAGAATGAGAGGAAGAAGTGTCAGGAATAGAAGAGACAAAGGTACCAAACTTGAGCATGGACCTATCAGTGACACTGTCTTCCTGATCATAGGAGAATCCTAGACCAGTCTTTATCTTGGCAGAGATCTGAGCGTTAATGATCTGAGGCCTTAACAGAGGCTTTGCACCATCCTTCTATGGTAGCCTTCTCAGCTCTGAGTTAAGCAATTGCTTGCTCACGCTCAGCTATAGCCTGTTCACATTCGACAATGATGGTTTGGTTCACAATGACCTGATCCTTAAGATCTTCCTCGATCTTAGTTAGCTCTTTGATCTTTGAATGACAAATCTTCAGCTGTTCTTGAAGATCAAGATTAAGCAATTCTGCTTTAGAATTTCCATTCAGGGCATTGTAAAGGTCCACCGTCAGCGTGTCTAACGCTGATAGGCTAGAAGAAGAAGAAGAGGGTTCATTAAGGAGACATACCTGAGTAGGTGAGGATGATGAGGGATCATGAGAAGTTGATGTCTCTAAAGCTTCTTCTTTGACATATTTGGCCATTAAGTAGAGATAGGCCGTATCTTTCTTATCAGATGACGATTCATCAGATGAATCAGCCTAGTCGTGCTCTTCAACGACAAGACCTTTGTCCTTTTGCTGGAAGTTCTTCATCTTCTTGTACTTCTTCTTTAGCTTCAGGTATTTGTCATCCTTAGATTTGAAGGAGGATGGGGTTTTAGAAGATGGCGTCATAGCCTTCTTAGATCTGCATTCACCAGCAAAGTGGCCCTTGCGGTGACAGTTGTAGCAGATCGCTGAAGCTTTGTCTATGTTATCAGACTTTGGATTTTCCTTGATGGTCAGCGAAGTAGATCTGCGGAAGTTACTTTTCTTGGCAAATCTCTTAAAAGGTTTAGTTAATAGCGCCAATGATTCATCAAAATCTACAAGATCAGATTCTGATTAATCCTCAGAGTTAGTAGAATCTAACTCAGTGATAACAAGAGGAGGAAGAGAAGAATAAGAAGATGGGATTTCAGCTGAAGCATCTTCAGAGATTAGAGCTAACGAAGAGCTCTTCATTTCTCTGGAATCCTTAATTAGATTTCTTTTCAGCTGTCGAGACTGCTCAAGATTAAGAAGTAACCCATAAAGAGTTCTAAGAGAGAGAGAGAGAGGACATGTCATTGGACATCTTGAGACACATGGCATAAGTATCCCAAGATTCAGGCAAACATTCTAGAAATTTAGTTAAAGTTTCAGAATTGGAATATTCCCTGCCTACATTCCTTAAATCTATAAGAAGACGATTAAAACATTGATGTACTTCAGACAATGTTTCAGTCTTTCCACAGAGAAAGCTTTCATATTGTCTTACTAAATTAATCTTTCTCGATTCTTGAACCTGAGAGGTTCCTTCATATTGAACATATAAAGTGTCCCACATGGCCTTCGAGGTTCTGAGCTTCATAACAGAATGATAAACCTCATCAGGAAGAGATATAGCTATTATAGACCTAGCACGAGTGTCTATACTATCTTCTTCTTGTCTTCATCGCTCCATTGATGAGGAAGCTTTGGAATCTGCCGTTTAGGAATCGCGGTCGTTGTAGCTGTTTCAGGAACAACTGAAGAAATAACATATGGAACATATGGTCCATTTTCTATGTAGTGTGGAATTCAGGATCCACACCTTCCAAAAAGAGGGACATTCGATTTTTCCAAAGACTAAAGTTGTCTAGGATAAAATGAGGTGGTTTGGCAAGAGAGCCATTGTCTTGAAAGTGTGTATTTGTGTTTTGTAAAGCCATTTGAAAGCAGTAAGATTATCTAGAGAAAAAGATAATATAATGCAAAAAAAAAAACTAAACAACAAGAATAGAAAATACACCGCTCTGATACCACTTGTTAGTCCCGTTAGGATCTACAAGATGTGTATAACAATTTGTAGAATGGGGGATGAATACAAACACAGTAAACTTTTCAAATTTAAAATATATATTGATAAAGAAGGATCGATACAGATTTTACAAGATTGTTTGCGGAAAGATAAGGTAAATATAACCTATCTAAACAATCTAAGTTACACATTAATTTTTTGCAAAGAGAAATGATTTGATGTATAAGACTTAGAAGAAAGTAAGTTCTTTCTGGGTAAGAACTATTTAGAATACTAAAAAAAGGATTCTAACTTGCTTTTCAAGATAAGCGTATTGTGTTCTTAGATGTGTGTTCTTTTACCTATGAACATAAGTTAGGGTTCAAGAGTAAGTATCAGTATCTCTGCATAGAGATGGAACACATCTATTTATACCCATTGCATTAAATGCACATTTAATGCAATGCATTAGGGTTTGAACACGTGTCAAGCCTTTAGAGAAAGACTTGTCCTTTGCTACAGTGAATAGTACAAAATCCATTTCATGAGCAGACATCCTTTCATGGAGTTGGTGGGTAGTAGAGTCGACTAATCGGCTCCGTACAGTACTATGCTCTAGAAAGGGCATGGGTTTGTCCGTTGTGTGTATAAGGACAAGACAAAAACAATCGTGCTCAACAAGCTTCTTTTGATCGCTGAATGCTGGAATAACCTGAAGGTGCCTTCAGCATTCGCTAAGGCTTGGGCAGTCTTCACACATGTGTAGATCAGGTTGTAATCACTGAATACCGCTTCAGATCACGAACTTGCCGGTCTCTAATCTTCAGTTTCAGTTTTCGACTTTCGCTAAAGGTTCTTTGGTATGAGTTTTGTCTTCTTGAAGTATCGCTGTCGGTGATGGATTTACATTACATGTTCTCAGCGATCATTGAACAGACTCAGTGATGATCGCTGGAACTGAATGACAGAAACATAAATAATTCGTATAAGGTAAAAGAGATTATCATCAAATCACTTGAGAGAAAGGATCAACATCCTCCATCAGGTACTAGCCTAAAAGAAACCCTAATTTGAAAATTATATGTATTTAGACTGATAACCAAATTCAAAGAATTTCAAAATCACCTTTTTGGTTTGGCCTATCACCCTATTTATAGGTATCTTAGATAGACCACAACTCAAATAAGGTACTAATATTTATTTATAAATATTTATATAATTATCTAAAACATATATAATTATACATATTTACAGATAAATTCTTGTAATTATCATAATTATACTTTAACATATATTTTATAATTATTCTTCAAAAATAACTATTTAATTGTCAAACATGACTCCTAAGTTACATTCAAATGAAAGCAAATGTATTCTTTGCTTGCGAGCTTATAGGTTTACATACTTATCAATAGTATCCATGTGTGAAACATGTCGTGTCCATATAATAACTTACAGTTATACTAAAATCATTACATCTTTTTGGCAAAAATGGCTATAGATGCACGCTTTGCATATTTTTATCATATTCTAAATATACAAATGCACATTTTTATAAATGATTGCAATTTCTACTTTGTTTAGTCACGACTTTCAGATATTCCTGTGATGAAAATTTGCACCAAATTTTCATCATCCCTTTGCTTTAATGTTTACGTCTCGCTCCTTAGTGTGTGTACACAACTCGTATAATACAATATATATTTTTATGGTTATAGTATAGTATAATATAATTAATAACTGTAAAAGTCTTTATAACAATGAAGGAATCAATATTTGCTTATTCTTTGTAGAATTTGGTGTTCCATGGATTTGGAAATGGAAACCGATTTTTAGTTATAATGATATGATGATTCCTTGTATCAAAAGGCAGGGTCTTACAAAATACTGGGACAAATTGGATCGCATTTGTCCAGGTTCCACTCTCATAGATGGATCAGATCTCTACGATACCATTGAGAAGAAAATCCAGAATTATAAGAAGGATTTCGATCTACAGAAGAAAGCAAAGGAGGGCTCAGACATTCCAAGTCCTTTCCAACAGGTCTCTCAGAAATATGCAGGGACTCTTTCCAAAGATGAGATCATCGATCTTTATATTGAAAATATGAAGAAAGATCTTTATGAGAATATAGGACCCTGTCCTTCGATATCAGACGTTTCGATGAATTCTGATCTTCAGCAAGATGCCCAGAGTAGAGAAGGTTCAGAGGAAATTGCCCTTTCTCTAGAAGAAGCTCTAGAGACCTTGAAAGATTCGATAAAGCAGGGAAAATAATTTCTTTTGTCCTTATTCTGACAATTGTGTAACATTGTCAAAAAGAGGCTTTTATAAAGCCTTGTTTTTTGACTTTTATAAAGCATGCTTTTTCTTTACGATTTTTTATAAAAGTTTTTTATCGTTTAACACAGCTGTTATACAAATGTTTTCTCTTTTTGCTTTCCTAGTTGCTATTTAAAGACATGCCTGTCTCTCTTATTTCATAGAGTTTTCATAGTTCAGTTTAAAATTTTCTATCTTCTCTCGTTTGTAAAGATATCAAGCTTAAGTTTTTGAATAAAAAGAAGCAAGCCGACTGGTTCGGGCTTTTTGTAAGTTTCTTAATCCCATCCTTACCTATTTTTGTATTTTCAGTTTATAATGTCAGGCTAAGTTAGGATTATGAGTTAAAACATGTTTTTGAGTTTGATATACTTACAGATTTACATGGAATGTTTTACATGTTTCAATTTTTAGCAAGATATTAAACTATTTATTGAAAGAGTAAATTTATCTCTAAAAATACCTCTGAGACTGATCGTCACCCGTTTAAGCCAAGAGAGCTGTTAGGGTTTTAAGATMTTGGTTTGAGGTTTGAGGCTAKGTTTACTCTCAGATAAAAGGTTTAACACTTTGTTTTAWGATTCTGGAKCATAGATGGTATCAGAGCCATRTTTTTGTGTATTTATATCAATTCAAACTCTGTTTTGACTCATTTCCTTTCCGTTATCTTTGTAAGATTCTTATGAATCTTTTTMKATCTGGAAATGATGAAACTGTTCATAACAGTATYACTGAGGAATATGATATTCCCCAKAATTTAGAGCTTCTAAACAATTGGACTATTCCAAAAGTTGAATCAAAACTTATTTATAAAATTGGTACTTTTGAAAAATTGGGTTTAAAACATATTGTCAAAACCACTGAATCTTCAGTTCCTCTTCATAAGGATGAAATGGTGATTCGTCTTTTAAACAAACAAGATATTTTTCYCTATTTAAAAACTCATAAGTTTTTACATATTGGTTTAGTCCAAATAGCTTTTAGACCTCTAACTCTGGAAGGATTACCAGAAAGCTTTCTTGCAGCTCTCAGAGATGGAAGAAATCTTGACTGGCAACAGTCCTTAATTGGAATGATCCAATCCAGCCTGGCCCATGGACCAGTTTATTTCGATGTTTATCCTAATTTATGTTTATCTTTATCTGATGTTAATATTCTTGATTCTTTAACATTAAATGTTAAGACTCATGGTTATAATTATGTAGTAGGCACAGAAGTTATTTGTATCTGTTATAGAATATATTTCAAGCCTCTGTTTACTCTCAATCCTAGATGTAAGAGAGTTGATAAAGATATCAATGAGACCATTCTTATAGAAACGAATTTTAATAGATCCAATATTACTACTCGCAGATCTATAAGATGGAATGAAATAGCTTTTCCAAAAAGTTGGTCTTTAACAAGGAATATTCCCAGGAATCCCATTATTCAGAGTGATTTTAGCAATATCACTCARACTAATGAAGGAATTGTTCATATACAGTTCAACGATCAGAGAGATTTCTACTCTGAAAGAAGACCTCTCTTAAGGTCCAATTCTTTAGCTCATAACCATAGCCATATATCTCCTTTCGGTAATAAGGTTGATCAGCCGCAACCTTCTAGAATTTCTACCTCTTATTTAAAAGAAACTGCGGAGGCTTATCCTTCCTCTCATGAGCAAGAAGAACAAGGCTCTTCCTTAGAAGACCACATTGATGAACTAAAAGTTCATAGAAATGGTATTGTCCATGATAGTACCATTAATATCACTACTGATCATAGTTTCCACAAAACCAAAAAGGTTATAGAGACCATGTCTGACCTTAGTATTTAATTTTCTTTGATTAATACAACTCAGAGAAATTGGTTTCTTGAAGGTAAAAAAATTGATTTTACCAAAGGGTCTCCTGCTAGACAGATTGTTTGCAATGATTATTATGGTAATGAAAAATGGGCTCCTTTCAGGATTTGGTATATTGAAAATTTTAGTAGACCTGAAATTCAAAGATTTTCTGATGAATTCTATGAGTTCTGTAAAAAGGAAAATGATATTTTCTCCTTTGTCCCCTGGTTTATCCATACTCATGTTAAACATTTTATAAATGTTATTGAAAGAGATTATCAATTGATGACCGAAGAAATCAAAACTTCTGTTTTTCCCCCTCAGTCTCCGTTTACTATAAACAAAAATGATTCTAGCATAAAGTTTTCTGCTTTTTCTAAACTTATCAAAGAAGATACTCTTTCTGTTACTTCTTTGCATATAAATGAATTACTTGAAAAGCAKAATTATTCCAATTTATTGCTCAAAATCCTAGGAGAACAGATTTTTTCTCTCGATGATCATATCTCTATGATTTATGAAAAAAATTTCCCAGCTCRAACAAAATCAGAAAAATTCAGATTCTGATATTTTGTCTTCTGAAAAAATATTCCTGACTTCAAGCTCTATTCAACCTCCTCCTGAAATAAAAAATTTCAAATTGAAAAACAAAGCTGAGGATTTTATGGAACAACTTGATTTAAAATTATCAAATCTTCATATTTCCAGACCTTCTGTTTCTATCCTTGATAAGGATAATAGTTCTAAGAACACTGATAATAATCAGAGTAATGACCAGATTCATAAAATGAAGTGGGCAGGCAAGCTTACTCTGAATAAATATTATTATGATCGCCCTACTCCTATGGATGTTCTTCATGAATATATTATAAATAATATTTATAATGGTAAATGCATTTATGAATGGAGTCTTGATGGCTTTATTGACAAGCATATTTATAATATGGCTCATCGCATGCTTATGTATAGCACTGTCTGTAAAAACACTGGTAATACTGATAAGAATATTGCTAAGTTGATTATTTCTGGTTTCACTGGTCAGTTGAAAGGTTGGTGGGATAATTACATCCCTCATGATCAAAAAGATCAAATCTACAACTCTGTTAAGTTAGAAGATGGTCAGGAAACAACTAATGTTGTTTACCCTCTCATTTTAACCATCATTGAGCATTTCACTGGTAGGTTTTCTGATAACAGTGAAAATATTA
>NW_020201096.1:4117-7705 GCF_001531365.2 Cynara cardunculus var. scolymus | reverse complement strand
TAAAGATTTTAAAGAAAATCAAAGACCCAATTGTTTATTCTGAGATTTTAGAAAATCTGGACTTTGATAAATCTGAGTCTTCTACTAATTATTCTTCTATTCCAATCAATAATATTGATTATTCCATGAAGGAAGTAAATAGACTTCTTCAAAACAAGCATTTTAAAGGAAAAGAGATTTCCRTCCATGATCTTAGCAAAGAAGTTAATATTTTAAAAGAAGAGATCAAAGTTTTAAAGGCTGACAATCTTCTTTTGCATAGTAATATTTCTGTTATCCTTAATGTAAGGAAGGCTGAAAACCCTGATTTTATGAAAACAGAAAATGACTTTACTCCCCGCTTCTTCTTCAAATGATCCTCAGGATAATGTTGTCCTTTCTACCATTAGCAGAATGATATCCCAGAAATGGTTTACTAAAATTACTCTTCTTATAGATGGGCATTTTCAAAAAAGATTTTATTGCCATGATAGATAGAGGTGCTGACTTAAATGTCATCCAAGAGGGTCTTATTCCTAGTCGCTATTTTGAGAAAACTTATTGTTCTCTTTCCCATGCCGGAGGAGGATCTTTAGAAATCTTTTTTTAAGCTTTCTAATGCAAAAATTTGTAACCATACCAGTTGTATTTCTACTAGTTTTCTCTTAACCAAAGATATTTCTCATGAGATAATCCTTGGTCTCCCTTTTTTATACAACATTTACCCTATTTCTAGGATTAGTGAAAATGGACTTTCAGGAACTTTTAACAATAAGGTTATTAGGTTCAATTTCACAGATAAACCTGTGAAAAGATTTCTTGACAATCTTCAAGAAAGAATAGATAGGAAAACCTTCCATCTTTATTCTCTCAAAGAAGAAATTTCTTCTTTAACCATTGACGAAAAGGTTTCTAATCCTCGTTTAAAAACCAAAATTGATTTCATTCATAATGATTTCTCTTTAAAAATTTGTAATGATCATCCTAATGCTTTTTGGGATAGAAAAAAACATATTGTTTCTCTTCCCTATGAAGAAGGATTTCTTGAATCCAATATTCCCACTAAGGCGAGACCCTGTCAGATGAATTCTGAATACCTTACTTTATGCAAAAATGAGATTTCTAGTCTTATAGATAAAGGCCTTATTAGACCTTCTCAGTCTCCCTGGTCTTGCACTACTTTTTATGTTAATAAACATTCTGAGCAAGAAAGAGGTGTTCCTAGACTTGTTATCAATTATAAACCTCTTAACAAAATCTTGAAATGGACTAGGCATCCTATTCCAAACAAAAAAGATCTTTTAGATAGACTTTTTCAAGCCTTGATCTTTTCAAATTTTGATTTAAAATCAGGATACTGGCAAATACAGATCGCTGAATCTGATATTTACAAAACTGCTTTTAATGTTCCTATGGGACATTAAGAATGGAAAGTTATGCCTTTCGGTCTAAAAAATGCTCCTTCTGAATTTCAACAAATTATGAACGACAATTTTTATCCTTATAGTAATTTCATTATTGTTTACATTGATGATATTCTTGTCTTTTCTAAAGATACTGAGAGCCATTTCAAACATTTAAATATTTTCAAAGCTCTTGTTATTCAAAATGGTTTGGTTATTTCTAAACCTAAAATGTCTTTATTTAAGACCAAAATCAGGTTTTTAGGCCATGATATTGAAAAAGGAACCATCATTCCTATCCAAAGAAGTCTTGAATTTGGAAATAAATTTCCTGATACGATTTTAGACAGAACTCAATTACAAAGATTTTTGGGTAGCCTGAATTATATTTCAGCTTATATTAAAGATCTTAGTCGTTATACTTCTATCCTTTATGATCGTCTTAAAAAGAATTCCTGTAGTTGGTCTGATAGTCATACTCTAGCTGTCTAGGAAATTAAGAAAAGGGTTAAAAATCTTCCCTGTCTCATGCTTCCAAATCTCCTTTGGGAAAAAAAATTGTAGAAACTGATGCCTCGAACATTGGTTATGGAGGTATTTTAAAGCAAATTGATCCCCACTCTAAGCAGGAGTACCTTATTAGATTCTATTCTGGTAAATGGAAAGGTGCTCAATTAAATTATTCTGCTGTCGTTAAAGAACATTTTGCTATTGTTAAATGTGTCTTAAAATTCCAAGATGATTTATATAATCAAAATTTCTTGATAAAAACTGATTGCAGCTCTGCTCAATTTATGTTTAGCAGAGATTTTAAACATGATGTTTCTAAACAAATGTTTGCTAGATGGCAAGCTCATCTTGCTCCTTTTGATTTTTCTGTTCAACATATTAAAGGGGTTGATAACCACCTTCCTGATTTCTTAACCCGTGAATATTTATCATGATTTCAGGAATGAGCTCGAACTATAGCTCCTATTCCTCTTATAGGGGAAGTGGAAGTTCTTCAGGAAGAGGAAGATGTGGTCGAAATTCCTCTAATAGAGGAAGAGGAAGCGGCAATGTCATTGCCCAAATGGGAAAACAAAAGCTTATAGCTTCTGATCTGTCTCAGGATAAAGATGTAAAAGGCTTTATGGATAATATCCCTAAAGACCATCCCTTAGCGGAAGCATAACTTAACTATATTAAGGAAAAAAAGGCAGAATCTTCTTCTACAGCAGCCAGTTCCTATGCTAATATCAGCAAGGAAGACTCTTCGAATTCTCAATTCCATGAGTCAAAATTCAAAGAAGTTATACTTCTTATCGAAGAAAAAGATCTTCAATGGAAAGATAATCCAGACTTTCTTCTAGAAAGATATCTTAATAAGACATTTTTTGTTCATGGTTCTTAAAAACAAAGACAATATTATGAAGGTCTTTTACTTTCTACAAAATATGTAAAAATTACTCATCATACTTCAAATAACAGAGATGAGGCCCATGGTAATTTTAGTTTTTCGAAACTTGTGATCAAAAAGATTATATCTTTTGAAGAATGGGGATTTACTTATCTTGCTGAGAATGAATGGTTTTCTCCAGCCCATAAGCATAATTTTAAGTTCAACTACTGGGATTATATCCAGAGTTTTTCTAATGTATTGCTTTACGAAAATGAGAACAAAAGACATTCTTGGTTCTTAAAAATTTGTGAAAACTGTTTTCATACTCCAATTCCTAATTGGTTTTATTTATGGTGGAGAAATTTTGGAACCGTTTCTGATATTTTCCCATAACATATAAAAAATCATATCAAAAACTGGATGTTATATTCTCCAACAGCTAATAACTGTAAAAGTCTTTATAACATTAAAGGAAGCAATATTTGCTTATTATTTGTAGAATTTGGTGTTCCATGGATTTGGAAATGGAAACCGATTTTTAGTTATAATGATATGATAGTTTTTGAATAAAAAGAAGCAAGCCGACTGGTTCGGGCTTTTTGTAAGTTTCTTAATCCTATCCTTACCTATTTTTGTATTTTCAGTTTATAATGTCAGTCTAAGTTAGGATTATGAGTTAAAACATGTTTTTGAGTTTGATATACTTAGAGATTTACATGGAATGTTTTATATGTTTCAATTTTTAGCAAGATATTAAACTATTTATTGAAAGAGTAAATTTATCTCTAAAAATACCTCTGAGACTGATCGTCACCCGTTTAAGCC
>NW_020201096.1:0-1917 GCF_001531365.2 Cynara cardunculus var. scolymus | reverse complement strand
CATATTATTCTTGTTAAACCGATTAATCACTTAAAACAATTTCAAGATTGTCCGGATAACGAATCCGGACACTAGTCCGCTCATGCCTTGTCCGGTTTAACAATAAATCGGTCACTAAGTTATTTCATTATAATTAAACCGCTCATAACTCAACCGGTTAACAACTCCAGACAACAAAACCACTCGAGGTTTGTCCGGTATACCAATCCGGTCACTCAAACCGCTTAAGATTCATACGGTTTACACTTATCCGGACACTAAGCCTTTTAAGGCTTGTCCGGTTTAGACTTATCCGGACAATACCCCGTACAAGGCTTGTCCGGTTTACATCTTTATCCGGTCAAGCTTTATCCGGATAAACACTTAGACAAATATTTGCAAGGTTTCTTTTTAAAAGAAACAAATAATACAAAATAAGGATTCAAAACCAGTAAAAGCTTTTTATGTAAAAGATTTAAAACCACTCACCTTTATAAAGCTTTTGACACCAAAATACTTGCAATCAACCTTTGAAATCCAACTCTTGAATTCAACTTGAATTCTTCCTCTAATATGCAATCCGGACAACCTTCCTCTAAATCCCTCTCAATTCTCAAAATGGCAAGCAAAACAAATGAAAGGAGAAGTAATCCCTTTTTATACCCACCAAATGGGGAAGGTCGGCCAACCGCCTCCCCCCTAATTTTGCTACCTCTTGCATGGGATTATACATGCACACATGCACACACCTTATTCATACATGCATGCACAACTCTTACACACATATACACATATCATGAATACACACACATACCCATATATATATATATATCTATCAATATATATATATATGTGTATATTCATATTTCGATAATGCATAAATGCATATACCCGTTCACAGCAAATTATCATGCTATCATGTAATCATTTAGTCAAATATTCACGTATAAATTACCTTGGGTAATAACCAAGATCTGGTTATCACATTATCCTTCCCTCAAAAGAATTCCGTCCCGGAATTCCTTTAGTAAAAAAGCCACGGGTACTCTGATCTCATATTTGACTCTAATTCCCAAGTTGCCTCTGGTCCTTTATGAAATTTCCACTGTACATTAACCAGACTTATCTCTTTGTTTCACAACACCTTGATTTTTCTGTCTACCACGGCTTCAGGTGTTTCCACAAAGTTCAATTTGCTGTCTAACTGAATTTCTGGCAACGGTACAGCTAAATTTGGATTAGCCAAACATTTTCGCAGATTCGAAACATGAAAAGTGTTATGGATCCGGTTCAGTTCTTCTGGTAGCTCTAACTGATATGCTACTGGCCCGATTCGTTTACAAATTCTGAATGGCCCAACATACCTTGGACTGAGCTTTCCCTTCTTCCCGAATCTAATAACACCCTTCCATGGCGAAACTTTTAACATAACAAAATCGCCTACATCAAACTCTATGGATTTTCGACCCCTTTGGATTCAAGTTTGGACTATTGTAAATTTTTTCTTTCGAAGTCCAAGAATTTTCTCTAATCTCCTTAGAGCGTTCCTATATTGAATCTTCTCCTCGAGCATATTTATAGCATTGATCAACAT
Source organism: Cynara cardunculus var. scolymus (assembly GCF_001531365.2). Classification (NCBI taxonomy): domain Eukaryota; kingdom Viridiplantae; phylum Streptophyta; class Magnoliopsida; order Asterales; family Asteraceae; genus Cynara; species Cynara cardunculus. The sequence continues at coordinate 344 of NW_020201096.1, read as the reverse complement.
ATATCTTTCTTTGGAACTCATCCTCTCTGATTCTGCAGCTCTGTCATTGTTTACCCTTTTCAAGTCAAGCTTCCTTCTCACCAACCTTATCGTACCATCTGAATATTTGTTCAACTCACTGAATCTCATGAATTTCTTCACTTGAAGCTGAGAAAAATATATGACCCCGAACTCTGGCTTTTCAAGAATCATGTAGACAGGATAAGCATCAATATCTTCTAAGTCTTGATTTGGTCTTTTCAGATTGATGATTCTTTGATTGTCTTCGAGACCCATTTGAACATCTATGACCATAGCCAGCTTCACATGACATCGCATAAATCTCTTAATAGCATCAAGAGCAA
>NW_020201095.1:81065-82206 GCF_001531365.2 Cynara cardunculus var. scolymus | reverse complement strand
GGTCCTTAGTTATACGCTTGTTCAATTCCAGAAGTTTATCTTCTTCTGATTTCTTAAGGGTTCTTATGCGAGTCTTTTCTTTTGCTAAATCCTCTTTTTCTGCGGTTAGAATATCACATTCTCTTTTGTAGAAACTTGCTTCTTTTTCCTCTTTTATTCTTTCAGATTTTTCAAAACTTAATTTTTCTTTTAATTTCAAGAAATCTTCTGAAAGCTGGATTACCTTTAACTCTAGTTCTAATGGAACAGATTTGGTTTCATAAGACTCACATACCTGGTCATCATGGTTGGAGGAGGATTCTGCATTGGACGTGGCCATTAGACARATGAGCGCCTTATCTTCATCATCTGATGAGGAGTCGGACACCCAGTTTTCCTTTTCGGCCATCAAGCTTCGCTCTCTTGAATTATACTTGTATATGTTCTTATAATAATCAGCATCCTTGATTAAACGTCCTTTGCATTCCTTGGAAAAATGACCAAGTTTTCCGCWTYTGAAGCATCGAAGGTYATTCTTCTTGTCCTCTCTCCTTTCCTCTCTTCGTTCTTCTCTTCTCTCTTCTCTTCTTTCGTCCCTTTCTTCTCTTTCATCTCTTCTTTCTTTCCTTTGATAGAATTTAGATGGCTTTCTATCATATGATTACTGGAACTTTTCCCTTCTGAACTCTTTTCGCTCATAGGGTTTTCTGATGAACTTCTTTTGGAATTGCTTTGTAATCACGACCAATGATTTGACGAAAGCTTTAATCTCATCATCTGATTCAGAAGTTTCCTCTTCAGATTTTGATTCTACCAGCAATGCTTTCTTGCCTTTCTTCTTGTGTTCTTTGGCAGGAGTCCTTGATTTTTCCATTTCATCGGCAGCAAGAGCAAGAGGTCCTCCAATGGATACATTTTTCTTCATTATGTCGCTTTCTTGCGCTGCAAGAGTTCCATACACGTCATGAAGAGACCAGCCATCTAAGTCTTGGTTTGCTTGTAGAGACAAGGATAGCTGAGTCCATTCATCGCCTAGACTTTTTAGGAATAAGACATTGTTTTCTTTCTTGGTTCTGATGATATCGTTTCTTCGACATTGATTTATCAATGTGTTGAARCGGTCATAGGTATTTTGTATGGGTTCATCAGGGAGGGCTTTGAA
>NW_020201095.1:77191-79981 GCF_001531365.2 Cynara cardunculus var. scolymus | reverse complement strand
CTTCGTCCATCAGTCCAATGGTTGTTCTTTCCATCGATCCTCTAGTTAGTCTGTCCATCGATCCAATGGTCGAATTCAGACTTGGTCGTTTCTGCCTTGATGTCTTCATTGGTCTTCTGGTTCTTCATCACTTGTTTGTTTTTCATTACTTTTTACATTTTGCATTGTGGGGTTTTACAGTCTCCCCTTTTGAATTCTCCAGAAAGTTTTATTACAAAATCAAGAAAAAGAAGGTGTAGAATATGAGAATCTTTGTTATGGTATAAAGGTAAGATAACTAGTTTATTACCTTTTGCTTAAAATCTTGAATATTCTTCAAGATTGACATATTTTTAATGATGTTTGAAGATGAAATCGGCTGGAGGGGTATGGTTTAGAGAGAGAGAGAAGTTAGTGAGAGGAAAGGTCTATGCAAAATGAAGATGAAAAATGGGAGTTTTTAAAGAATATGGAGTATTTATATGTGGGTTTAAAGAAAGGAAATGGGCTGGCCTTATTAGAGCCCAAGTCCATACTTGTTTATTTTTATTTTTATTAAAATAAGGCCCATTTAAAGTAAAACATAAATATAATTGCCAAATACTGATAAAATATCAATATTAGGTTAAAAATTCCAAATTTTTGTAAAATTTTCTGGACATTCAAATTAAACTTTTTATAATTTAAATTGGACTTTTATAATATCAACTTTATTTTGTTCGGAGAATTTTAATGAATTTGGCATTACATAAGTTAACTTTATCAGTTACCCATCGAAATAGGATTTTCTGAACTATATTTTGGGAAATAAGCCAGATGAATTCTAATCAACATGACTAGATCCTAATATAATTCTTAATTTTAAAAAAAAAATCCTATAAGGTGCTAACCTGACGCCAAAAAATGACAGATGTCACACCATGGCAGCTTTGGATTTAAACTTTATGAACTTTGAGAGGAGATAGAGAGAAAAAGTCAATCTTCAATATTTGGTCAAACTTTATTATACGTAATCTGAATATTACAAATGAGCTCTACTCTAAAATTACACTAAAGTCAACTATATTATAGGGTCAAACTTGAGCCCTATAGTCAAAGTCAAAGTACATAAGAAAAGTCAAACAAGATGTCTATTTTAATTATAGACAATACTAACGTTCAAGACGAATACTATTTAACACTGATTTTCAGTCCTAACATTCTCCCCCTTTGTATTCAGGCTTGAAAGAATTTACACGCTTTGAGTCTCGTTTGAACTTTTTCACTTTAGGCACTTTATGACTTCGTCAAAAACAAACTTTAACTTGAAATCTTCAGATGATCGTTAGTTGAGAAAATCTTCTAACATTCTCCCCCTCGAATGTAGAACAAGTGATGATCTTTTCTTTTGACTATGTAAAACAAGAATCAGCAACGATCTTCAGATATAATCCTCAATTTGTAATGTTCAAGAATCTTCAGTCAATAAACTCTAACAACCTCCACAAAAACGAACTTCTTCAGATAATGAACAATCTTTCTCTTCAAAAGAAATCTTTATCAGTAAACTGTTGTAAGGTTGATCTTCACATTCAAAAACTCTCAGACTTTGTAGCACAGGAATAATATTTTGTAATAATCTCTAGTCGTACTCATTTTGAGTCTTTTGTCGATTTTGATGTTACTCCCCCTTGATCTTTACAACATATTCCCCTTATATCGTTCGGAAATGAACATTTCATTCATTATTACATACTCCCCCTTATGATGAAATGAGAATCATTACATCATATACAATAATGAATGAAATCTTCCATGAAAGCCATCAATTCATGAAATTGTAAGTAGATCTTTTCAAATCCACTTGTATAATCTTTTCAGATTAAGGAAATGGGAAGGTAACAACCAATTTCAACTTATGAAATTGTTTTCAATCTTATAAAATGATTGGCCTGTGAGTATAACAGATTTACTAAGTACAACGGATGTACTGTATATATGAGACTTTTTGAGATTCATCTCACCAGGTCTTCCATTCAATCATCAATATCTTATAGAAGTATATCTATGAATGTTTCGGAAAAATAACATATAAAATGCAAAATCTGTGTAGTGTAGAAAGATAAAGCAACATATGCTTCTGTTTAGGCTCAAAAAGATAAATCATGTGGACTACACAATTTTATCAGACTCAATTAGTGATCAAAAAGACTTGAAGGGGGGACATATATCCTTCTGTTTCAATATCAACTTTCTCCAAATGAGAAATTGATAGATTAAGAGCTGCGTGCCCCAAATGAGAAATTGAAACACTTATTTGTTAAGAGATAAATGAGTAGCTAATGGGGTTGTGATAAAAATTGGCCTGGGCGTTGCCTTTTTCAATATTAGTCTCGAAAGAATTGAGAACTAATAGATTATGCGGTATGCCCGGTATTTTGAAGTTTAGAACAGGATTCTAATAATCTTTTAATCTTGTCACAACTCTCATCAATTCTTTTAGCTCACAACAACTACCCATCTCTTTTACATTTTAAGCTCTACACACAAACCCATTTTGATTTAAAGCTCACTTAGATATGGTTGTCCTCATGGGTAGGTTTGTCGATTCTGACATGTAATATTCAGGTTTCATAATTTTTGGTTTTAGATTTAGAAATTTGTATATATATTAGATGTGTGTCTGTGTGTGCGTGTGAGTAATTGTTTTAATATTTTAGTGGATGGCGGTTTATGCACTTGCTATAAATCGCAAGTGCATATGAGATTTAAAGACTTACTGAGATTCTGGATGTTGGATCTTAAATTCAGCTTTGATATTGATCTAATACT
>NW_020201095.1:72041-77115 GCF_001531365.2 Cynara cardunculus var. scolymus | reverse complement strand
TGATGAAGAAGATGAACACAGGAGAATTGCTTCAAAGGTTTTTCAATTTAATTGAAAAATTAGATGATTACAATACGGGAAGCACACGGATTACAAAGGCCTTAACCGCTATTTATACTAGTTCCTAACGACCTTACTGACAAGATCTTGATGCCTGAAATCATTGAAGCCATCCAAATAAAGTCGATTAAGTCCTAGTCACGTGAGAAGCACATGCAGCTAATAACCATTGAAAAACAGTTGGAACATAATCTTCACAGAAGACGAAATCTGCAGACCCTCTGTCAGCCATCTCAGAGGCTCTTCTATAATTGACTTGCATGTTCTTATTGACAGAGGACCATTTTCCAGAACCTCTGTGAGAGACATCAGAGGTTCTGTCACACTTTACTTGCTCGAATATAAGGCTTCTGTCGTTAGTCCTCTGTTGTCTTCTGTGGAAGATATCCTTCTGTCAAGACTTGCAGAATACTTTTTCTATACTTTTACAAGAGATAAATAATGGAGCTAACAATCTCCCCCTAAGTATGAAAAAGTAATTTTGGACAAATGGGTGCAAGAAATGACTATTGGAAAAAATACAAGAGGAGATTAAACTCATCCTCTGAAAAAGAATTACATTAATGAATGAATTAAAARATTGTAAAGGCCTACACTATTACAAGAGTTTAATCTACAGCAGAGTCTGGATAATCATCTACAGCAAATTGCAGATCAGACTTGATGGTTTTGTAGACTTTGAATATCCATTCTCTGAAAGAGACTTGAACCTTGATCGTTTCCAGAAGGTCGGTCACTTCATCCGCCCTTATATGCCCTCTCTGTACCTCTGTCACCACTAAGTTGAACACCCACTCGAGAGACTCTGTGGAATATTTGTGCGTTTCTATTGGATCGAAGAACCTTAGAATCTCATCATTGTCCAGGAACACAAACCCAAAGATGGGATTGTGGACAATGGTGTTGGGATGAAATCTAAGCAGCCAACTTGGTCTGTTCTTTGGAGGAGAAATTTTTAGATCTGGCTGGGCCAACCTCATAGTGATGTCAAAATCTTTCTAGCTGTAGAATTTGACTTGAGCGCGCATTATCACAATCAGCCTTATGAAAGAAATCGAATATGTTGACCTCCTCTCCATGTATTTGTTCAAGATCTTGTGTAAGAATATTAAGTCAAATACACAGAGATTGTGGAGGTCAGCGTCTATAGTAAAGGTTGTCATCATCCCTCTTCACCATGTATTGAGTGTATAGCACGGTCTTCTTTAGCATAGTATGCAGAGAAATGGTTTCGAGTGAAGTGATCACATGCTCTGAGAAGGCCTGCTCTTGTAGCCTGGTTAGTTTCGAGAAGTGGAACTTTGCAATGGCAGAGGGCATTCATGTTAGCTCTGGGTCATAAGGGGGCTCTGTGTCTGAGGATGAGTAATGCCACCGCAGAATCTCCTCAACAGTGGTTACGGGCTCTGTGCGCACCCTTTGTGTAGGAATCTTGTTCATGGATTGAAGGATCTCAGATACCCTCCCCACCGTGGCAGACTCTGGCGTTCTGGATTCTTCTTCGAGTATAGGCCTATGGGTAGACCCCTCTGGTAGGATTGGCTTGACAGTTCCTACCAGAGTGTCAAACGTACCTGTGGATGTTTCTTCCGGTATCTTTGCAAGCTTGGAAGAAGAGCCTTCTCCGACTCTGGGGATGGGGGCTCTGCCCTTTTTCACCTGTGGCTCTACCAAAGAAGCCTTTAGTGCTCACACAAGATCAAGGTCATCATATTCTTCTTCATTGTTCTCCTCCAGCGTGTCAAAGCTTGACCCCTTCTATGGCGACTCCTCTACTACTTTACCCTTGCCTTTCCCCTTAGGCTCTAGAGATTTGTCTTTTGAGAATAGGGCAGCAACAGAGTCCACTATTTTTAGTGGTTTGGCAGAGGATGTATTCTTTGGTTCTGTCTTTTTCTCCCCCTCATGACAATCAGGGTCATCACCTTCCTGATCATCATAGATTTGAGTTGCCTCTGTCTTGCATGTAGTGAGGGGAGCCTTCTTCAATCGCCTTAGAACTTTGGAAGCCGCCTTCTCCATCTTTTCAATGACCATCTCAGCATTCACAGAGGCAATGTTGATGCCCATCTCTGTGGCCCATTTCATTTTAGAGATGCAATGATAGATCTCATTTCTGAAGTTGTTACCCTCTGCAACGAGTTTCTTTGTGCAGTCTCTTATTGATTCGTTGGTTGCTCAGGCTTCCTTGAGAAGATGATCGTTGTATTTCTGCATGGTCTCTCCAAGGGCTTCAACCATTGCGTCTAGCTCTCTTCGAGTGGCTAGATGGTTAATGTTAGCCCTGGAGGATGAAGAATCAATGCCATAAGTGACCGCAGAGGAGAACATCTCTTTGATCTCATCCTTGAAGGCAAAATAGTTGGTGTAGCCTGCGGAAATAAAGTCTGTAGCATATTGGGCGGCATCCTCTGTTAATTCTGTTTTGAAGAGGGGTTGAGAGACAGTGCGCTGAAAGCTTCTATTAGATCATCTTTCATGAGGACAGAGCTCTGAAGGGCTGATAAGGTCGTCTTTAGTTCAGAAGCTGTGGAAGTCAACTCCTTCAAAGCCTCTGTTAGAGGTGTAAGAGCCTCTGTCGCCGGTGCGGAGGAGAACAAGCTTTTCAACTCATCCATCCTCTTGAATACCTCTGTGGCGAAGGTTTGTAACTCCTCCTTCCTCACATAAGTACTCGGGGAACCTAGATCACCAACACATGGTGACCTAGTAGCCTTGGAGTGTAAGACGCCCTCAGTGACTGATTTTACGGTGTCATCTCAGGGACTTCCACCAGATCCTCGGACATCCCCAATTGGAGAGCCTACTGGTGTTCTGTCGATTTCGTGCCTAATAGGTTCAGAGCCTAATTGGGCAGAAGGATCGAGTGGAGACTTTGGGCGTTCTAAACCCACAGCCTCTGTGACTCTCTCGCATGCCTCTGAAGCATGACTTGGTGGTTCACTCATGTGTGAAGGGGCAACAGATGCCTCTTTTTGAAGTGTCGAGTCCTTGGGCGAATGGACTATTATTGAAAAACCACCATCCTTCTGAGAGGATGTTGGAGTAGATTTAGGTTCCCGGACTGTGCATTCGACAGAGGACGAAAGAATGTCCTCTGCGAGGTAGGTTTGGGCTGGGTTCGGCGTGTGCATGCTTTTTTCAATAGGGGTTCCCTCTAGAACAGGGTCCCTAGTAATGTGGGTTGCACTAGGAGGTGGGCTTGGGTGTGTGCCTTCGGCATCTTTTTCGCCCTCATCTAACTCCAATTCTTCTTCTTCGTCGTCTAGAACGACTTCTGTCCCCAAATCTGCCACCTCTGTGGGTGCTTTAAACCCTTGTTGGAGGTTGAAGATTACATCATGAATTTTCTATGTTGGGGACTCTACTTGAACACTCTTGCGCAACCTTATGCGCTTAGGAGCAGCCTCTGCTGGGCTTTCTTAGATTGCAGCCTCTGTGACCTCAACCTCTGTGGGTTGGGCCTTCGATTTCTTCTTTTTTGGTTTTAGCAGAGGACTGCTTGGACCCTCTTCTTCTGCGGGTCTCTTCTTCCCTTTCCTTTTCTCAAAAGAGTCGACATTCTTCTGAGTCTTCTTTGTCTTCTTTTGCTTTTATGGGGGACTAACTACCTTTGGTCTTTCCTCACTCATCTCCCTAGCCTCTGCAGGCTCCTCCCTTCTTCCCTCAACCCTCATTTTTTGCACTCTCTCTCCTATGGGGATACCTATTCGTGGAGGGGTTTCAGGGACCGGATCTGGCCACCTGTATCCACGTCTATACGCTTTCCTATCTCCTCTGCTAAGGTATTTGAGCATGGCTTTTGATAGTGGCCTTGGGCTTTTGTACCCTAGCTCATGCTTTGTGGGGTGGAACTCCTTCATTGGATACAATCGTGCTTTTGGCTCTGCAGAGGGCAGCTTCTCTGCTATCGTATCTCCAAAGACCAAGCCAAAGAACCTCTGTAGGATTAACTTTGGGTGATTGAGGTCTTCTTTGGCTTTCTTCTGTGCCTTCACCTTTGATTTCTCACCCCTTTGAGTAGCACACTTCTTTTTGATTAAGCCCACCATGTCATCGAAGATAAGTTGCGCGTAATCAAGGGGCATATTGAAGTAGATTCCATATACAATGAAAAGCATGGCATGTGAAGCTTGGTCATGGCTGGCGACCTTTCCTGTTAGACAGCAATTAATTATGGAGAACAGAGTGTTCCACATTGGGGGAAGGCCCTTCCTTTTGAATTCAGTCCTTTTTACAATTTTTGTCTTTGCTGTGTAGGAGTGAAATTCAAGGAATTCGATCAATTCGGCGTCTGTAGGAGATGGAGCGAAAGTATCCAAATTGAGATCTTCCAAGAAAGGTAGATGCAGGGCTGTGCGCAGGGTATTTAGGTTTATTTCCATTGGAACAAGCGATTTGACAGTAGGGTGTGAAGCATAACCTACTATGCTTAATCCAGAATTCTCTAGGGTAGTAATATAGGAACTGAGCAAAAATTGGGTAATATAGGTTTCTGGGGTAGGTTTAGTTGCTGTGAGAGCATAATATATAGTGTGATTTCGAAGGATTTCAAAAAGAGGATATGTGAATTCAGGGAAGCCAGTCGGTGAGGGAGCAAAATAATAGTTATTGGGTTTCTTTACAAGTACCACTCTCTCATATCGATTTTGGAAGAACGATAGGGCATGAGAAGTGAGTGCCTGTGATTGATTTACTTCGTTGTCRCTAGGGTTGTGTTCAGATTGAGCGGAGGCGGATGAACTTAAAGACATTGTTGCAGGTTTTGGAAAGCTTGAAATTTAACAGGTTGGAGATTTTAGAGAAGTGAAGGGGTTTATGTTGGGGGCAAGGGTATTTATAGTGAGGAATTTGAAAGCGAACCGTTTATTAGGTGAAAAATCGTGATGAGTGGCTTTTGGTAGGGACGAATCAAAAATATGACACACGATGTTGGGAAGACGCACGATTGATGACGTGCGCCCCCGTTTCTGACACGCGCGTGGTCAACTTTAACCATTATCCACAGAACCAC
>NW_020201095.1:65221-66382 GCF_001531365.2 Cynara cardunculus var. scolymus | reverse complement strand
GCATACAAATTAGAACTTCCTTTGGAATTAAGTGGAATTCATGACACGTTTCATGTGTCAAATTTGAGGAAGTGTTTAATAAGTCCAGATGTGGCAGTACCATTACCTGAGATTAAGGTAGATATGAGATTATGCTTTGAAGAAACCCCTGAACAAATTACTGACTACAAAGTAAAGAAGTTACGAAACAAAGAGATTGGGTTAGTAAAGGTTCAATGGCGTTATCATAAGGGACCAGATGCTACCTGGGAATCAGAATCAGAGATGCGAATAAAATATCCATACCTTTTTGTTTAAATGGAATTCTGGGACGGAATTCTTTTAAGGAGGGAATGTTGTAATATTCAGGTTTCATAATTTTTGGTTTTAGATTTAGAAATTTGTATATATATTAGATGTGTGTGTGTGTGTGCGTGTGAGTAATTGTTTTAATATTTAAGTGGATGGCGGTTTATGCACTTGCTATAAATAGCAAGTGCATTTGAGATTTAAAGACCTACTGAGATTCTGGAGTACAAGTCTTTTGAGAGAGTGCAGACTGGTTCAAATCCATTCAACATCTTTTGGTAAGGAGAGTGTATTAAAGCTTTGAGTATAAAATTGTTTGCATACAATTCAGTAGTTATTAGAACTGGTTATTTATGATTTATAGTTCATATTGTGCCGATATTTCCTTAAATCGTCCATGTGATGACCGGATTGATATCCGGACAATTTCATCTGGATTATAAATCGCTCAAGCGTCGTCCGGATCTCATCTAAATCGGACAAGGGTTGGACGATGTATTGTCCGGATTACTTTAAATCAGTCAAGGGTTGGACGATGTATTGTCCGGATTATTTTAATCGGTTAAGTTGTGATCGAAGTATTGTCCGGACTTGATATCCGGACAAAGATATTAACTTAATTCTAAGTGTTACCCAGACAAAACTTTTACGAGGTGCTGTCCTGATTGTTGACCGGAAATGATGGTTACTCTTGATAATCTAAGTGTTTGCCCGGATTACATATCCGGACAAGGTTGACCGGACTTCAAATCTGGTTAATGTGTTGAAATGTTTTTGAAATGTTTTGAGATGTAATGGCTGTGTAACCGTGAGAGAGATGTAATGGCGGTGTAACCGCGAGAGAGAAATGTAATGGCGGTGTAACCGCGAGAG
>NW_020201095.1:50395-64816 GCF_001531365.2 Cynara cardunculus var. scolymus | reverse complement strand
TGTATTTTGTAAACAATGTTACATTTGGTGTTATAAGTATGATGATGTGAATTATCTGTACAGGGAATATGTGGGTTGTTACATGACATTCCATTAAGGTATTTCTGATAAGCACTCAGTCACTCCTATAATTACTGTAAGCTTAGTTGATCACAATGATTGATCAAAATATTATTTATGTAAAGCACAATGATCAGATAAAAATTGATCAATATATTTGACTTTTAAGCACAATCAATGAAGGAGTGACACGACAACGATTAGATTATTCGGTATGCGAGAGAAATGAATGAAGATCTGTAAGTACGAGTTTCCAGATTCTGATTTTCAAAGAATTAATGAATGTGTATCAATCAAAGTACAAAAAAAAATCAGAAAACAAACTTTGATTACTAACGAGCGTATTATCACCGAAAATGATATTATTTACGAGACGTGATAATAACAGTTTGAAGAATAGCTGAAATAGGCATTGGAGTTATGTTCGTTGAAAAATTACGCAAGTAAAGTCTCAGGAAATACCTGTCAAGAAAAAATACTCGTTTCCAAAAAATATATTTCACTTCTCAAAAACATTTATTCAAAAACTTCTAGAGACTCCCCCTAGAAAGTAGATTTAAGTAATGTTTCAGTTAAGCTCAAAATAAACAAAAATGGAAATATGTTTAGCACGGGTCTTAAAGTGGGTGTTTAGAAACCTTAATCGGTTAAGCACACATCCTAAACTGAATGTTTAGAAGCCTTATTTGGACTGTTTACAACTCCCCCTAAATTAGTGCATCATTGGTATGATTCTCTGATCAGCACAATAATGACACATCTACAAAATCAGATCAGACGGATTTTGGTACCCAAACGAACTTGGGTCCTTCTTTGTTAGTATCAGGTTATGGAATATTGTAACTGCCAAACCATGTATTTTTATTTGATATTCTCTTTTTAGCACTTTTAACAAGATGATCAGATACGTTATAATATCCATACCAATTATTGTAATCAAACCTGTTATTACCTTTCCTGTTCACAAAATCTGTATTCTTGTATGTGAAGCACATGATTTTTTCTTGCTAAGATTTATAAAGTCAGAAATAGATCTCACAAAACAAGGAAGATTATTAGTGACAATAGGAGTTCGAGACAAAACAGATTCAGTCATATTAACCCAAATGCTTTTAACTTTAGAAGAATAATTCGGTGATCCAATGATGTACCCTTGATAGTACTGACTTGAAGAACGAGAATAGTTCTTAGAAACAGTTGATTTAGGACTGCTTGAATAACTGTTCGATTTGGAACAGTCATAAAAGTTGGTTTTACAATGTAAAGGAGAACCAGTTGAGCTTTGAGCACAAGAAAAGTCTTTGACTTTCTTTAAAAGTTGGTCTCTTTCAACAGTAACTAAATTATACTTATTTTTTAGTTCAGTTCTCATCTTCAATTCAGTTTCAAGTTCTGTCTTCAGACCAGACAATTTTTTTGTAGTATCTAGGAGTTTACCTACCAACTCCTTCTTAAGCAGCTCAAATTTCTTCTTCTGATTATTAAACTCTCTTCTCTATTCATTTGAGCTGCTTTTCTCATTCTCACAAGCAATGTCGAGCCACTTTTTCTTTTCAGCAAGCTCTTTAGCAATAGCTGCATATTTCTTTGTAGTGTTTCTCTTTTCAAGCGCAAATTGCTTCTTTTCTTCATCTAAAGCCTTCTGCTTTAGAGCAATGCTATCAGACAGTTTCTGAGTTTGGCTCAGACATTCTTCTTTGATATCATTCTTGTCGTCATTTATCTTGGCTCATTCCAAGATAATCAACTGCTCAAAATCTGAGATTTGCTTTAACAACATTTTGACGTTGAGCTCAAGAAAGTTTATCTTATTTTCATAACATACACGTTCAGCACCAAATCTTTTCTCTTCTTCAAAAAATCTCTTCTTCTCTTTCTCAAACTCTATTCTCTCAAAATTCAAACTTTTCTCAGCCTCTTGAACTTTTTCCTTCTCTAAATTCAATAACTTCTTCAACTCACTCAGATCAGTCTCAGTCTCATTATAATTCCTTTGAGATGTTCTCTCAGCATTAATTTACTGTGTACTTTTTGGAGTTTGTCAAATAGATCTTTATTAGATTCACTCCAAGTTTTCAATTCTACTTCACACTCTTTTCTTACTGTGTCCAAAGCTTTCTCAAATTCACTAACCTTAACTCATAAATCTTTTTCAGAATTTTCTCTCAAAGTTTTATTTTCTCTTTGCAGATTCTTAATAAATTCCTTATCAGCAAAATTCTCATCAAAAATATTTAAGTATTTATCATTGTAGTCCTTTACACTCTTTTCTAACTCTGAAATTCTATCTCTCAATTCCATATTCTCTCTCTCAAAATATACTGCCATTTTACAATCAGATTGACCAAAGGATCAAATGCGATGAATCAGTGAAAGAAAATAAAAAACGATTAAGCTCAAAAACAAAAACAGAAAAGCACAAAAACCGTCAAAAATCAGTAAAAACAGTCAAAACTGTTGAAAACTATTAAAAACAGTCAAAGACAGTTAAAATTGATTAAAATAGTTTATGCGATGCAAAACAGTTTAAAATTTTCTCAAAACCAGTTCAAAAACAGTAAAACACTGAAAAACAGTTAAACAGTAAAAAACAGTTATGAATAGTTAAACTCTTCAAAATGTTGAAAACTCAGGCAAATTGCAACTGTTATCAAGAAATCCGGCCAAAATGAATGATCCGGACACAGCTAAGTCGGATGAGCCACTGTCTGTGGTTGATGCTAACACGGACAAGGTAGGATGCCAAAAATTCTAGTCACGACTAAGTGAATAAACTGGACAGAACAGAGAGCGATATGACCTAAGTCGGACACGAGTGTTACCAAGATCGAGGCTTAATCCAATCATGCCTATGACCAAGAAAGAATAAATACCGGATGACTTGTTGTCCGAGGAAGGAGAAAGGCTTAAACTCGGCTAAGGTAAGCTTAGAACAAATCCGGATAGACCAACGAACGATGTAAGCTTAATCTGTATGGTTGGTTGAGCGATGAAAGCTTAATCCATATGCACCTTTAAGCGATTCAGTCCTAACAGACACCATTTATCTCCTAGAATGAACCGTCACTTCGAAGATACACCAAAATATCATCACTTTGAAGTAATTTCATATTTGTGTTTAAAGGTGATGGTTTGTAATGTAGATTGTGTTTAATAGGTTAAGGGTTAAGGATTGTGATGGTTTATTGTGTTTAAGGGTTAAGGATTATGAGAGTAGAAGATATGAGAATAGAAATGAAAAATGAGGTGTGAAAAATAATCAAAGAGGAGGTTGGTATTTATAATGAAACTTGTTGCACTAAAAGATGAAATAGGATTCAACCCAAAAATAGCATGGATCTCCCTCGGGGTAGATTCGGTAAGGTGGGGGGCGAACCCGGCTATCGAGGAAAATATGGATTGGTTTCCTAAAGTAGATACATGTGGCCCTACCAAATTAATTTTATATTATTTTTTTCATACTTTTTGGTCAACTTTCAAGACAATCTGTTGATCCCAGATCTCTCAATATAACACGAAGATTTATGTTATGGAACCTAAATCTATCGTATGTATGAATAATAGTGAAGAACAACTTATAAGATATTTAAGAAAATATGAAGCTTCAAATGATTTCACTATGATAAGTTAATGAGAATAAATTCTTATTTTACAAGACCTGTGAAAAGCTATTTATACTAGCAATCTAGTCTAAGAGATAACAATCTAGTGAAAAGATATCTATGAGATAATCTAGGAAGAGATATCTATCTAGAATTAAAGAGTTATCCGTAACTACCTTGTGTAACAGAATTCTAGCTGTCGATGAGTCATCTTCAGCTGTCTTATAGGTAGTATGTTCAACCAGGACTCTTCACGTTTTTGATTGAACACTTGACGAATCTCTCAAGTGATGTTAACCAGAGGAGTGATGGAGATGCTTTATTCATCGCAACTATGAACCATTCATCGCATCTCTGGTTCGCCTTCAAGTACTTAGATCTTTTCCAGCTCTTCTTCCACATTTTTTATTACTTTTACAATAAGAATTATGGGGTCTAACAATCTGCCTCTAAGTAATGAAAAATAAACAATAGCTAATCTATGAAACATAAACGAACAACAATGAACACAGACTAAGCTAGTAGAAACATCCATTTGTCAAAAGTTTTCATTTTTTGAAAATTGGATTATTTTATACAATACGGAAGTAAATAAGGGAAAATAAAATTTACATCTCAGACTTGGTCTCCATTAAATATTTTCCAAAAACGCATCATCAGTCCTCTTTAGCGGATGACGGTGGAGATCCCATGAATTAACTCCTGTCCCTCTTTCCTCGGCACATGTTCTCTGCCCAATCTCTCTCACATAACCTTCTGAAACCATTCAAGTGTATATGTCGAATACTTGAAGGCATCAGTCAGTCTGAAGAATTTCTTTGCCTTGAACTAGTACTTGAAGACCAAGCCAAGTTCTGGTTGAGTCAAGACTGATGCATAGCGTTTCTCTTATAGTCCAGTAAAGTCTTCATTTGGAGCCATTTAGGAGAGTCTGTCAATGCCAAGCTCCAGAACTATTTGAAAGTCATTCTTCGCTCTGAACTTTATAAGAATCCCCATTGTCTCTATGATCGCTCGTTGCGCCATTCCATACCCTATCTCATGATCTTGACACTGAGTAGTGTAGCCATACAAATCCATCAAGTCCTATGGATTGAGATTTATAAGATCATTGTCATTAAAGATGTTGATCATCCCATATGCACGTTCCATGGTGTACTCAATGTATTTGATGGTTTTATTAGCAAACGTTCGCATCTTGATATCATGGACCGTCTTGATACCATCATTTGAGAAGACGAGTTGTGGCGGTTGTGTCGTTGCCCCACGAATCTGTGTCGGAGCAGGTCCATGGATTTTGGTGACAGGTTAGGAGGATTGAAAACTATCTGTTCATCGAGATCATGGTAGAGGTACTGATGGATATTCTCCATCATGATGGGTTCTCTTAGGGTCACCTCTGGACGTCTCCCTAGGGTCTCCATCTGTTCAATGACTTCCTTCACTCTATCGATAGATGGAGGCTGCCTTGAGGAGGAGGGGATGTCTGCATGAACTATTTGGGTGGGTTGGATTATGGGTGGTTCTGGTTTTCTAGTAGGTGGTTCTGGTTGGGTTGGTGTAGGTTCTGGTTGAGGAAGTGTGGGTTCTGGTTGCATAGGTGTGGGTTCTGTTTGGGCATATTTCTGGTTGGGTTATTGTGGGTTATGGTTGTGTTAGTGATGGAGGTGGTGTTGGTGATAGAGTAAAGGGAATTGGGGCTTCTGGTTGTGAGGTTGAGGTTGGTTGCTTAGGAGGTGATGAAGAACTTACAAGAATTGGTGAGGACTCATCGGTTGGTGGTGATGGGTTGGTGGATGATGGGTTGGTGGATGATGGGTTGGCGGATGATGGATCAGATGTGGGTAATGGTACTTCGGATATTGGTATGGCTTAGGTAGCTGGGGTAACAGTGCCTGTAGTAGGATGAGATGAAGATGTAGCAAAAATAATTGAAGGAACCTGTAAATTTTGTACACTATGTACATCATCAGAGGGCTGAGCCTTTGGTTCCCTCGCCTCTGTTCCAACTGAAGGTTGTGAAGTTGGTGCTTAGGTTGGTGGAAGTGGTGTTGTAGCTGTTTCCATCAGGGTGCTAGGATTATCCCCCTCATGAAGACCGAGACCATGGTCATCGTGGTCTGGGTCATCATGTCGTGGCCTCTTGAAGGCCGACTTGTGGAGCAAGAAGTACGACTCCTCTTTTTCATCCTTAGCGAGGCAGCATACTTCTTAACAGTCGCCCTCCTGTGGTCTGTTTCCATCCAGAGGAGGAGAGCGTTGGTCCGCTCTTGTTGTTGAACGAGACTCCTCTTGAGTGCATTAATGTGTTCCGCGTCTCTGGAGGAAAACTTGGCACTAATCTCCTTGAAGTTCGAGACCAATTTCTTGGTGAGGGAGTAGAGGCCAGCACGAGTGACCATATATAGGGGTGGTGGTGAAGGTAGTGGGTGGTATGGTGATGGAGGATATAAGGGCTCGTACGTCTGCAGCAAAGGATGTAAAGGCTTCATTTGGGGTAGGTGCTGTAGATGTAGAGGGGGATGTTTGTGGTATATTGTCTTGTAAGGTGGTGGGTAGAGAGGCGATAGAAGTGGTGATGGAAGTGGGGATGGATGATACTTGGTTGGATAGGGTGGCTGTCGATGCATCGGTGGCAGTTTTTTGGGCGGAATGGGCAGCAAGGGATGCATCGATAGAGTCATGTCTGTTGACCATCATGTTGTGATGGTAATTGTGTTGCTGGGTCACGAGATGATGGAAAGATTGGATTCGGGTGGTATTATCCCTCGATTGAGTCTCAAGGGATGTGATGGATTGCTGAATGGAAGTGAGGTCTTGGGTTGGGGCTGATTCAGCAATCCTCGCGATGTTGAGTTTAAGGTCATCCAAGGACCACTGAATAGAGCCAGCAAAGGCCTGGAAACTCGGCCTTTTTGACCAACTCAGCATGGGGGGTAACCCCTATAACAATGGATGTTGTAGGTTGAGCCTCTGTTCCTGAGGCGCCTCCATCGATGCCTGTGTGAGAGGGAGGCAAGGGAGGACTTCCATCTCATCCTTGATAGCCCTCTAGAGAGGAACTATCTCGAGATGTTCCAACAGGTTCTTCATCCTCAACGGATTAAGAGTCCGGTGAAGAGAAGTACGTGTGCTTCCCCGTCGATAGACCAAGTATCAAAGGGGTACGTGCATGAACAGGTGACCGCTCTGAACGATCGATGAGAAAGTCAAAGCCAGAAGCAACGAATGCTTTTGAGTGTTTAGATAGAGTCGGGCCCTGAGGGGAAGGGGTCCCTTTTTTATTCATCACCCCTCTGTTGGGAGAGAGGCGATGGATGATGGGGTTCCTCGGATACATCATATCCAGAGACCCAAAGAGTGGCCTCTGGATGGCTAGCTTGGGTTGGGATCGGACTGGGCAGTCCTCCTTCAATATCCCTTTGGCCTTCGACGCCAGGGATAGCAGATGTGGTAGCCCGAGGAGTTGGTTGGGGTGATGGAACGATGGTGTTCATACTGCCGGGGGAGCTGGGAGGACTGTCATCATCATCAGATTTATCATATGATTCAGTCCTCTCACAATGAGATCCCTCACTTGTTTTCAGGATAAGCTATATATGCTCTAGGGTAGCTGGTCATGGTTGTTGGACCAGTGTAGAACTTTTAAAAGTCCTACGGGTACCGGAAGTGTCCGGGATGACACTTAGCATGGCCCTTGACAAAGGTCTCTCCGCAGGATATCCATCCCTAGAGATGGTGGGGAGATGACCATTCATAACGAATTGTGGGGTGAATAGTTCATCACAATGAAGGTTGTGCAATTACATCGCCTCCTTGATGAAAAGGGAGAAGAAGTGAGGAAAGAGCATAGAGGTGACCGGCTTCCTTGCGGCCATCAACTTGTTCTTCTTGATCATGGCGGCGTGGATTTCATTTTATATGAAGAGCGCGTAGTCGAGTGGCATGTTGAAGAACAGACCATACATAATGGTCATTATGTTGATATTACCTTGGTCCATGCTCCCGAGCTTGCAAGTGAGAGCTTGGTTCAGAATGCTGAAAAATACATTCCACATCGATGGAAGGTATTGTCGTTTGAAGTCTGAGGCATTCTGAAGCTCTCGGTTGTAGCCCAACATCTGGATGAAGCGTAAGATGTCATGGCTGGTTGGCAGGTACTCGTACTAGGCAATCCCAAGTTCTTGGCCGGTAAGGATAAATAGAGCTATGGAGATCTTAGCACGGGAAATATTAATCAAGCATACCATGTCATTAGGGGCATCAATGTCGCCCATAATGCCACGGTTTTCTGGGAAGTAGTCGCAGGTGTTCCAGTATTGTTGAACATATTTTACTGGAACCTCGTTGTCAGAAAGGGTGAAGACCGGCTGTAGGATGCAGTTCTAAAAGAACTCGATGAGGATGGCGAATCTGTCCTCAAAAAGTTGGGGACGAAGGTCAATACTGTGGTTGTTGGGCTTGATGGGGAGGAAGAAAATGGCACGACTGTCGGCGCCAGTCAACTGGACCTGGCTTTCGTTGTTGTTTGATTTGTGGGAAGCTGAGGACACCATTGTTGCAGGTATTTAGTTGAAGGTTTTGCTTTGTTCTTGAGACTATTTAGTAAGCGTAAAGAAGATAAAGGTGGGGAGTATAGGTTTTTATAATAGGATGGAGAGAGGGTGGTTGGAATTCAAAATATTTAAAATAATAGGTAAAAGTAATGTTTTGGTGGCTAATGTTTGAGGTAGAGGTGAAAAGGTTGTGACCGTGAGCCATAATTACAGCTCACGATCATAATGATGCAGGTGGGGGTAGGGACATGTGTCACAATAGGGTTGAATGAAAGGTAATATGGAAGGGTTTCTAGGGAACAGGTTGTTTGGTGTCAGGCGCGTGGTAAGGATGACGTTTGGGATTTAAGGGATAATTATTAAAAATAATAATTATCCCAAACGGATAACTCTCAAGAAAATAAGCCCAAAAAATATTTAATTTAAAATTCCATCTAATTGGAAGATAAATACTAATTACGAAGTTTTAGTCTTCTAAAAACTCATGTTGTATAGTTTTTAGTCACAAAAAGCTGCAATTTTATATAATCTTAAAAAGATTTGCAATTAAAGATGGGTTTTTTGGGAAAAAAAATGTGTTTGTCATGGAACCAGAGTTCTCTGGTTGGTCATGACTTATGTGGGAGGAACCCGAGGGTCTCTAGTTGGGTGTGATGAACAAGTTCATCATTGAAATGTTGGGTTTTGATGGGACAGAGGCTCTACGTCATCATATGAAACCCTTGAAATAAAAATATACCCTATTAGAGGAACCAGAGGGGCTCTGTTTGGTCTAGAAGATAAACCAGATGGGCTCTGGTTAAATGCAAGGATTAATTCACTCCATAATATCATTTTTGGGGTCCAGAGACTCTGGATAGACGAACTAGAGGCTCTGATTGTGAAGATGCTAACAAAAAGGACCAAGGTATGGAACTAGAGGGCCTCTGGCTGAATTCTGAAGTTCAACCAGAGGGATGATAGGTTCATTTTGGATCCTTAAGGGCTTATGGGATATGCATGACTCCCCCTCAAATGATGCAAGGGAATTGGAAATGAGTAAAAACTCCCCCTAGAACCAATCGGGGAGAAAATAAGGTGGCCAGAAGCTCTGGTCTATACAACTAGAGGCTCTGGTTGTGAAAGATGGTGAAAATATAAACACTTGAGAGTGCAAAAATGGGAACCATAGAGCCACAGTGGATCTGGTTCAATGGGAAGAGGAACCAGAGGCTCGGGTCTTTAGAACCAGAGACTCTAGTTGATGGAAAGTACATGAAAAAGATTTGTAAAACCTCTAGTCCTTCAAAAACAAGCAAGAAATTAGAAACAAAGTACAACCAAAGGGTCTCTGGATGGATTAGAGTGAAAAAAGCAAGTATAAGAACTTGGAAGAATGGAGTCTATTGGACCAGAGTCTCTCTGGTTACAAAGACTTAGAATCCAGAGGCTCTGTTCTTTAGGACCAGAGGCTGTCGTTGCATGAAAGGTATAAAATTTAAGTGAGATGCAAAATGAGGAAAATGAGGACCAAATGAGAACAAATAAGGACCAAGTTGGACCAGAGGGGCTCTGGTCCCAAAGACTTGGAATCCAGATGATCTGGTGTTTGGAACCAGAGGCTCTGGTTGCAAAATGGATGGAAAAACAAAGTAAAATGCATGAAAACATGTATGAGGGGAGACCAAGTTGGACCAGAAGGGCTCTGGTTCTGAAGACTTGGAATCAAGAGGCTCTGGTCTATAAAACCAGAAGCTCTGGTTGGGAAGGGGGTATTTAGTGAAAAACACTAACAACCTTATTTGGACCAGAGGGGCTCTGGTTCCAAAGAGTGAAGAATTTTGGTCAAATATAAACAAGTATATCCAATTGTCTAGAGGCTCTGTTCTATAGAACCAGAGGCTCTAGTTTAGAGTATTTGGTTACGAGGGCTATTAGAATGTATCCCTTTTGGCATAACCTAGAGATATTGAAAATCTCTAGTTTGAAAGGATGATCTACCTTAAGTGGTGAGATTCAGCATACCCATCTTGCTGACAAGAAACACAAATCTTTTCTCATTTAAAGCTTTTGTAAAAAGGTCAGCAATTTGAATCTCTGTAAGAACATAATACATCTCTATAATCCTCTTTTCCACATGATCTTTAATAAAATAATACCTGACATCAATGTGCTTGGTCTTGGAGTGCTGCACAGGATTTGCAGAGATGGCTATGGCACTTTTGGAGTCACAGAGGATGAGGATTTTCTCATATTGAAACCCATAATCCTTCAGCTGGGTTTTCATACAGAGCACTTGTGAACAACAACTAGCAGGAGCAACATATTATGCTTTTGCTGTAGATGTTGAGACACAGTTCTGTTTTCTAGATGTCCGACTAACCAGCTTGTCCCTCAAAAGTTGGCAGCTTCTAGACGTACTCTTTCTATCAAGCTTGCAACCTGCAAAGATCTGCATCTGTATGGGCTATTAGTTCAAAGCCAAAGTTCTTTGGATACCAGAGTCCCAATGAAGGGGTGCCCTTAAGGTATCTAAAGATCCTCTTGACGACAGAAACATGAGATTCTTTAGGATTAGCTTGATATCTTGCACAAAGACAAGTAGCAAACATAATATCTAGCCTACTCGCTGTTAGATACAGGAGTGATCCAATCGTGCCTCTGTAGGTTGTTACATCTACAGCTTTACTTGATGGATCAAAGAATAACTTAGCTCCTGTGCCATTGGAGTTCTAATAGATGATGAATTTGAAAGATTATATTTCTTTAGAAGGTTAGTCACATATTTGGACTGGTTGAGGAAAATTCCTTTTAAAGTTTGTTTTATTTGAAGATCGAGGAAGAAACTTAGTTCTCCCATCATACTCATCTCAAATTTAATTCATCAGTTCTGAGAATTTTTCACAAAATTTTTATTATAACCAAATATAATGTCGTCCACATATATTTGGACAAGCAAAATATCACCTATATGCTTTTTAAGAAAGACGGTTGTGACGATGGTATCTTTTTCTAATCTATTGGCTATGAGAAAGGTAGAGAGTGTTTCATACCAGGCCCAAGGTGCTTGCTTGAGCTCATAGAGAGATTTGTCCAGAAAATAAACATAGTCTGGATGTTTGGAGTCTTCAAACCCAAGGCATTGCTGCACATAGATCTCCTCTTGCAGTTTTCCATTAAGAAAGGCAGACTTGACATCCATCTGATAGACCTTGAAACCCTTATGCGCTGCATAGGTGAGGAATATTCTGATTGCTTCAAGCCTAGCAACGGGAGCAAAGGTTTCATCGTAGTCTATCCCTTCTTCTTGGCAGTAGCTCTTGGCGACTAGCCTGGCTTTGTTCTAGATAACAATGTCATCATTGTCCTTCTTGTTTCAAAAGACCCATTTGGTCCGAATAGCAGTTTTACCTTTGGGTAGAGGCATGAGGGACAAAACTTTGTTCCGCTCAAACTAGAGTAGTTCCTCTTTCATGGCGTCTACCCAGTTTGGATCTTGTAGGGCTTTAGAAATTTTCTTCAGTTCGATCATACTTGGAAAATTTGCAAAGAGGCATTCATTGGCAGTGGCAGATCTCGTCTTAACACCAAATGATGGATCACCAATAATCTGGTGATGAGGATGGTCTTTTGTCCACTTGGTGCAAGATTGAGGTTCTAGAGCAATAGGATGCAGTTCTTCATTGGCTGATGGAACTGCTTGCTCCCCCTCAAAGAGTGTTAGGACTGAAAAATCAGTATTAATTGTATTCGTCTTGAAAGTTAAATATAGTCTAAAATTGTAAAAGTCAGCGTGTTTTACTTTTCTTATAGGAGTTTGACTTTGACTATGTTTAGTAGGTTTGACTATATAAATATGGTTTGTCTTTGTAATTAGAGTTAGGAGAGCTTATTTGTAAAAACAATACGTAAAGAGAGGTTTGACCAGAATTGTAAAGATTTACTTTCTCTCTCAATGTTCTTGATGTTCTTGAATGCAATATCTTAATCTGCCATGTTTGTGAAGCATAATGAAGATTGATCACTGAATTTAGGGACTCACAATTGGTATCAAAGCACGTTTGCAGCGAAATTTGTTTGAAGAAATCATCAAAGAGTTGCTGAAATTTCTGGAAATTCATGATTTTACGTTCTTGAGTGTTCTTAATTGTTTTTCTAAAAAAAATTAAATCTTTCATTCTTGGACATTTGATTGTTAAAATGATGATCATTGTGTACGTTTTATATAATGATTCATTGTTACTTCTTTGATTTTGAATTTTGATCATCGATATTTGAGATTTGAAGAAATTTATAAATTTTGATGTTCTTGGTGTTCATGTAAAAACTCATAAAAAAGGTGAAGTTTGATCCAAAGTTTACATATATTTTTCTTAATTTTGTGTTTGTTTGTTGATTTGATCTTACTCTGATTGTCAGGTATATGTGAATCTTGTTTGTTGAGCGGTTTAGAGGCTGTATTTTAATCAAATATTGACAGGTTTAGTTGATCTTCTTGATTAGTTGTTGAGCGGTATAGTTGGTGGATAAAAGATCGGAGAGTTGAGTGGTATATCAATGAATGCTTACATGGATTATTGTTTGATCTAGCTGTCCAAAGTTGACTGTTTTTAATCAAGACTTTTTGTCCGGATTACATATCCGGACAGCATATGTTGAGTAATTCATTCATGCAGTGTGCGGTTTAGATACATGCAGTGACAGGTTTACCTTCATGCAGTGTGCGGTTTAGATACATGCAGTGACAGGTTTACCTTCATGCAGTGTGCGGTTTAGATACATGCAATGATAGGTTTACCTTCGTGCAGTGTGCGGTTTAGATACATGCAGTGACAGGTTTACCTTCATGCAGTGTGCAGTTTAGATACATGCAGTGACAGGTTTAGCTCCATGCAATAATCGGTTTAGTCTCATTCATTAACAGGATTTACTTCATTCAATGACCGGATAAGAAATTCATGCAGTGAACGATTTATTTCACATCTCTTGATCGGATAAGATTGCTTGTGGTAAGCGGTTTAAGGAACATAACTTGACCAGTTTATATCACTTCTTGTTTTGACATTGAGCGATTTATCCACATATCTTGAGTGAAATGTGTTATTCTTAGCTGCATATTGAGTATTTTTAATCAGCATCTTGATTGATTTAAAAGGCTGAGTTTGAGCAGATTTGTTAAGCAGATTTGAAGCTAAGTGTTGAGCAGTCTGTGTTAAGCGAGTAGAAGCTGCTTCTTGAGCGGACTTTGTGCGGATAAGAGGTTAGCTTTGTGCRGATAAGAGGTTAGCTTTGTGCGGATAAGAGGTTAGCTTTGAGCGGTTTAAGTCGTTTCTTGACCGGATTAAGACATAATGTGGTGTATTGATTCATACTAAAATTTCATCTGTCTGTGAGTTTGAGAATTGAGTGATGTGTGAATTTTCAGAAATTGTGTAATTCTTTTAGTTCGTTTTTCTTTAATCAATTTTCTTGAACTGCATAGATCCTTAACTGATTAATTTTTTTTAATGGCAGATATTATAAAAGAGTTGAGAGAGAAGATTGTTGAGCTAGAAAAGAGTATTGCGGATTATAAAATTCAGAATTATTGTAGTGAAAAATGTATTGAAACTTTGAATCGGGAGAATAAAGAAAACTTAGAAATAGTTGAGAATGATTCCAAGTCTCAGATTAATGAACAAAAAATTCAGATTGATAAACTTAAAAATTCCTTGAATCATGTCAGAATAGAATGTCATAAAGAGATAAACATAAGGATTAAGACTAATAACGAATTGTTCTCTAAATTCCAAAAAGTTCAAAATGAACTAACTGCTGAGAAGAACTCTCCAAGGAACAATACAGAGATAAAGAATTTAACTAAGAAGTTCCATAAGTCTGAGAATGATCTGAATGAGTTAAGGAAATTACTGGACTTAGAGAAGGAGAAATATCTGACAGCAGAAAAGAATTTGGATATGCAAAGAGCAGAGTTTGAGAAGGAGAGGAATAGATTCATTCAAGTTGAAAGAAAGTTTGGAACTGGACGTGAATCTTACGAGAATAAGATTAACTCTCTCGATCTGAACGCAAAGATGCTTCTAAAGCAAATTTCAGATTTTGAGCAGCTTATCATTTTGGAACGAGCCAAAAATGCTAAAGAAAAGAAAGACATCTCTGAAGACTGTCAGAGCCAGCTACAAAAATTGTCTGAAAGCATTGATCTAAAGCAAAAGGCTTTAGAC
>NW_020201095.1:46457-47419 GCF_001531365.2 Cynara cardunculus var. scolymus | reverse complement strand
GTTTGTCTTTGTAATTAGAGTTAGGAGAGCTTATTTGTAAAAACAATACGTAAAGAGAGGTTTGACCAGAATTGTAAAGATTGACTTTCTCTCTCAATGTTCTTGATGTTCTTGAATGCATTATCTTAATCTGCCATGTTTGTGAAGCATAATGAAGATTGATCAGTGAATTTAGGGACTCACAAAGAGATCGTCTCCAGAGTTGTGATGTGGTTATGAAGACACAGAAGAAATAGGTTTCATTGGGCGCTTGTCCAGAGACTGCATGTTCTTCAAACATGTCTTCAAATAATTGAGCTAGTTTTGATTCATTGAGTTTGTAGAGAGATGAATCAGCGGCTCCTTTTGTTAGCCGGAGTTTTGAACTGTGTTGTTCAGAAGTTATCGGTTGTGCATCATCAAAGGACACATTGATGTTTTCAATGACAATTTTGGTCCTTCTGATGAAAACTCTGTACGCCTTGGTGGATTGCGAATATCCCAGAAATATGCCTTCATCAGCCTTCTTGTCAAATTTACCAAGATATTCCATGTCATTGAATACAAAGCATTTGCATCCAGAGACATAAAAATATTTGACATTTGGACGTCTTTGGTTGAGGAGTTCATATGGCGTCTTCTGGTGCCTTTTGTTGATAATTGATCGGTTCTGGGTGAAGCAGGCAATTGAGGTTGCTTCAGCCCAGAAGAAAATGGGTAGCTCTGATGAAGCAAGCATGAACCTTGTTGCTTCTACAAAAGTTCTGTTCCGTCGCTCAACGACTCCATTCTGCTGTGGTGTAACACCCCCATACTCCACATTTGCATAGAACACATATTTCATTACATAGAAACATGGATTACATCAAAAGGTCCCACTAGTACAAGGATTRYTRTATRTACAAAATCTACATATAAAATTTCCAAAACAAATCTTGTACTACTACATGTAATATAACATGTATCTTCCAAAAGCAAACAAT
>NW_020201095.1:42804-44359 GCF_001531365.2 Cynara cardunculus var. scolymus | reverse complement strand
TCAAAAAGCCACGGGTATTCAATTCTCATTTTTGACTCTAACTCCCAGGTTGCCTCCGGTCCTTTGTGAAACTTCCACTGTACTTTAACCAGACTTATCTCTTTGTTTCTCAACACCCTGATCTTTCTGTCAATTACAGCTTCTGGTGTTTCCACAAAGTTCAATTTACTGTCTAATTGAATCTCTGGCATCGGTATAGCTAAACTCGGATCGGCCAAACATTTTTGCAAATTCGACACATGAAAAGTGTTGTGAATCAGACTCAACTCTTCTGGTAGCTCTAACTGATATGCTACTGGCCCAATTCGTTTACATATTCTAAATGCCCCTACATACCTCGGACTGAGCTTTCCTTTCTTCTCAAATCTGATAACACCCTTCCATGGCGAAACTTTTAACATCACAAAATCACCTATATCAAACTCAATCGGCTTTCGACGATTATCTGCATAACTTTTCTGGCGATCTTGTGCAGTTTTAATTCTTTCGCGGATTTGTTCAATCTTATCAGAAGTTTCTTGAACAATTTCAGGACCAGTCAACTGTTTCTCACCCACTTCATTCCAACATAACGGCGTTCTGCATTTACGTCCGTACAATACTTCATATGGTGCCGCTTGGATGCTAGAATGATAACTATTGTTGTATGCAAACTCAATCAATGGCAAGTGATCTTCCCACGATCCCCCGAAATCAATAACACAACTTCTTAACATATCTTCGAGAGTCTGAATAGTTCTTTCACTCTGCCCATCAGTYTGCGRATGATAAGYTGTACTTAATCGAATTTCARATCCCAAAGCTTTCTGTARTCYTTCCYAGAAYTTGGAAGTAAATCGACTATCTCTATCAGAGATAATAGACAATGGAACACCGTGTCTGGTAACAATTTCTTTGATGTAAATCTGCGCTAACTTTTCTGAAGAGTATTTTTCTCTTATTGGTAGAAAATGTGCAGATTTAGATAAACGATCAACAATTACCCAAATCGCGTCATACCCCTTTGGAGTTTGAGGTAACTTCATAACAAAATCCATGGTAATGTGATCCCATTTCTATACAGGTATTTCTAAGGATTGAAGACTTCCATACGGCTTCTGACGTTCAATCTTAACCTGTAAACATGTCAGACACTGTTCCACATACCGTGCTATATCTCTTTTCAATGCTGGCCACCAATAAAAAGGTTTTAAATCTCGATACATCTTATTAGTACCTGGATGGATAGAGTATCGGGATTTATGACTTTCATTCAATATCATACTTCGGACATCTCCAAAATGTGGTACCCAGATTCGCCCTTGAAAACACATAAGTCCTTCATCATTTTGTTCCAAGGTTGAGATCGTTTTACCCAACTTTTCTGTTTTAACAAATTCTTCTTTCACAGCTTCTTGTTGGCACTTCTGAATTTCCTTACGAATATCAGGAATCAAATTCATTCTCATTGCTATAGTTTTGATAGTCCCGCTTCTTTCTTTTCTGCTTAAAGCGTCAGCTACCACGTTGGCTTTCCCTGGGTGGTAACGGATTTCACAATCATAATCATTAACAA
>NW_020201095.1:39914-41294 GCF_001531365.2 Cynara cardunculus var. scolymus | reverse complement strand
ACAAATGACCTGTCTCTCCACAACGATAACATCTCTTGGGTTCAGAAGGACAACTTCCCTGATGTATATGTTGACACTGCGGGCATGTTCTATCAAAAGGTAACTACGGAACACGACTATTTGATTTAATAAATTTGGGTCTTCGAAAACTAACAGAAGATCCTTCCCACTTTCTTTTCTCAACAATTTTCTCTTCACCTTGCCGATTCTTATTTCTTTCAGTAACTTCAGTAGCATTAACGGCTAAAGAGAAAGTTTTAGGGTTCATAGCAATCACGAACTCCCGAATAGAAGGCTTCAGACCCCAAATATATCTTTCTACTTTTCGAGATTCTGAAGATATATAGTGCTCAGCAAATCGGGAAAACTCAATAAATTTCTCAGTATATTCTCACACAGATCGGTTTCCTTGTTCTAACTTAAGAAAATCTTCCTCCATTTGTCTTACTTCTGTCATAGGACAGAATTGTGTTTTAAATTTACTCACAAATTCTTCCCAAGACATTGTTTGCAGTATATTTGATTGTGCCGAAGACTCCACATCCCACCAATATAAGGCATTAGATTTGAGCATAGATACTGCAAATCTAACCTTATCTTCTTTAGAACACCTACTAGTGTTAAATAYTGATTCAATTTCTTTTATCCAGCACATTGCTTTAACTGGATCTCTTTCTCCTGAAAAGGTTGGAGGGTTACATGTCAAAAACATCTTTATATCGCCTCCTCGATTATTGCTGCCTGCTGAAGGAGCTGGAGGATTAATTCCAACTTGCTCAGTTTCTACTCTAGCTGGCAGTCCCATAATAGATACTAGAGTTTCCCTCAGTTTTCCCATTTCTTCTGCTAATCATTTCTAGTTATGAACTCAGATTGTTGTCTTTGCTCCTGTTGAACATTCCCAGAGTGGGATTCCTCATGTTTAGAATGTATTTCAGTTTGACCTCCTCCATGTGACTGACTTCTTCCTCTACCACGTCCCATTGGTCTTCCCCGACCTCTATTTCTGGACATGCTAGTTGGAAGATTAGCAAGTGACTCTTCCCTTTCCTCAGACACATGACGAGCAATTCTCTCTGACCTTCGCGATTGATTAGACATCTGCAGATATTTTAGTATTAAATATCACGTATTCACATTCCCAAATATAATATGGTGTCCAAGTACAAATATGTACCTGTAAATTCATAATTACATCGGCCATTTGTAATTCGAATTCACCTTACATACTTTTCTCTTTAACCCATTATATTTTATTCCCAATGATACTAATAATGTCCAGGACTCTTAACACGCAAATGACAGTTTAAGTCTAGGTATCATGCTTTGAATACCAAAATCTCTTAAACTAAGGCTCTGATACCACTTCTGTAACACCCC
>NW_020201095.1:33635-39784 GCF_001531365.2 Cynara cardunculus var. scolymus | reverse complement strand
TTTAAAACAGAAAATGAGGGTTAGACCATACGGGTCTAGTGAGTAAATCCCTTATTTGCAAATGCAGGGTGATGAACACCAAAATATGATAATGTAATCTTRGTTTAGAAATACACTGCAATATAACAATTGATGCAATTCACAATGTTATGCATAAAGAAGTATATCCATAAACCTCACTTCTTTAAAAAATATTTCTAAACAGAAATCTTTCCCAGTATCAAAACTCTTCTAATTAAAATACCATTCCTTTATCAGGAAAGATTTAAGGCAAAACTTGTCTGATATGACAAACCATTTTCCCCTTCTCAATAACATCTAAATTATTACTTCTAAATAGGAATAATATCTTTAATTCATCAGGTCACAAAGAAATGATGATTCACAGTTATTAACTCCAATTTAGTAATAATAATAAGAGTCATAATATTAACATCCACATATGACAATGCCACCCTTATTCCGAGTACACCTCTCCTTGATATGCCACCCTTATTCCTCTAATAAAACAGAGCTACTTATCAGAACAGACATAAGTCACCACGTCTGAAAGTACTCATTCCCAGTTCCAAGACAGAATAGACATAAGTCACCACGTCTGGGGGAACTACCATTTAAAACTCACTTCCATACCAAAACAGACTTACGTCACCACGTTTGGTAGAAATGTTTCTCAAAATATAGTTTCGTACCAAAACAGACTTACGTCACCATGCTTGGTAGAAACATTTCCCAAAATCCCATTACAATACCAAAACAGACTTACGTCACCATGCTTGGTAGGAACATATCATTTATTTTAGAATAATCATTTTATGAATCATAATTAAATAAATATTAAAAACTTATAAAATTTTCAATATATAAAATTATCCGGACAAGTTGTCCGGATTTGAAGTCCGGACAACACAGTCCCCTTTTGTCCGGTTTACTAATCCGGACAATACATCTCACCTTCAATGAACGGTTTATACTTAGAATAAAATTCATATTGAACGGATAACTAATCCGGTCAATAATCCGTTCAAGACTCATCCGGTTTAAKACTAAACYGCTCACCACCCTCACCYGGTTTACCAACCCCGGACAACAAACCGCTCAAGGTTTGTCCGGTTTAAACTAGTCCGGTCACTAAGCCGCTCAAGGCTTGTCCGGTTTAAAAGCTTATCCGATCAAGCTTTGTCCGGATAAACACTTAGAAAATAGAATCAAGGTTTCTTTCCAAATAAGAACAATACGAAATATGCAACTGAAACTAGTGAAATCTTTATAAAAAGGTTTAGAAATCACTCACCTTATAAAGCTTTTATCACCAAAATGCTATAAATCGATCCCTTTTGAAACTGAATACGTGAAATCTCTTGAAATCACCCTCTTTTGATAAACCGGACAACACTTTCTCTAATCCTCTCAAATTTCTTTCAAAGTGGCAGGAAAACCAAATGAAGAGGTTTAAACCTCTTTTTATACTATCCCAAAAGGGAAAGTCGGCTAACTTACATAGCCACGTGTATGCATCCCAATCCAACATATACACCTATGCATACCCACACGCATACACATACATATATCCATAATAATCATATATATATATATACACAAAATATATATATATATATATATATTTACACAAAATATATATATATATATATATTTACACAAAATATATATATATATATATTCAATTAATTCACAAATTCTCGTATCGGCATGTATCAATTATCATGCTATCATGTAAATATTAAATCAGATAATCACGTATTAAATACCTTGGGTAATAACCTGGATCTGGTTATCACATGTGGACTTTTGGCTGCTGAAAAGTTCTGAGATATACCTTCACTGATGAGATATTCATCAATTTTGGCATTCTTGAATATTGTTCCATTGTCACTTCTAACTTTGATGAGTTTGAGTTGTAGAAGAACTTTGAGCTTTTTCATCACCGCGATGAGGAGTTCAGGAACGTCTGATTTCTTCTTGACGAATTCAACCCATGTATATCTTTTTTATTCATCAACAAGTACTAGAATGTACTTCTTCCCAGAGAGGCTTTGTGTAGCAATTAGCCCACAGAGGTCGATGTGGAGCATATCCAGCGGTTTGGAGCACGAGGTTTCTGCCTTGGACTTGTGAGAAGTTCGTTTTAACTTCCCCATCTCACAGGCCGAGCATAGATGGTCTTTTTCGAAGTTGAGATCTAGTATCCCCTTGACCAACTTCTGTTTGGCTAACTTCTTCAGGACTTCAAGTTTCAGATGAGAGAATTTTTGATGCCATAGCCAATTTTTCTCATTCTTATGGGAGACAAGGCAGAGAGTGTCTTGACCCACAGAAGATTGGAAATCCAGAAGATAGAGATTTCCTTCTCTCTTAGCCTTGATGATGGTTTGACCGGGTTTCGTTTCGATGATGTAGAAACCCTTGAGAAATCGTACTTCCAAACCTTTGTCGCAAAACTGACTGATGCTTAACAGATTATGCTTTAGGCCATCAACATAAGCCACTTTTGCGATGGATATCCCTTGATGAAGGTGCCATACCCCTTGATTGTTCCCTTGCTGTTGTCTCCAAAAGTAACAGAACCTCCGAATTTTTCGATGAAGGAGGATAGTTGACTTCTATCACCAGTCATGCGCCTGGAGCAACCTGAATCCATGTACCATGGTTACACACGCTGGTCCTGCAAGACAAATTAAGGGGTTTTAGGTACCTATTTCATAATGGGTCCTCTCATGTTTGTGGGGGATTTGGCATCCTCTTTTTCATCAGCCTTCTTGGATTTGGGTTGTTTTCCTTTGCCCTTAGCCTTTGTAGGCTTGGGATTCTTCTTCATTTTTTGTTAGGACTGAAAATCAGTATTATATTGTATTCATCTTGAAGGTTAAATATTGTCTATAATTGTAAAAGTCATCGTGTTTGACTTTTCTATAAGTTTGACTTTGACTTTCTAGACTTTCTTGTTTGACCCTATATAAAGGGTTTATTCCTTGTAATTTTGAATAGAGCTCATTTTGTAATATCATTTTACGTAATAAGAGATTTGACCAGATTGTGAAGATTGACTTTTTCTCTCATCTCTCTCATTGTGTTCTTGAATGCTCAAATCAAGATTCTGTCATGGATTGTTATTAGACGAATGAAGATTGATTAAAGAGGAACATCAATTGGTATCAAAGCTACAGGTAATCCAGACTGATTAAAGAGGAACATCAATTGGTATCAAAGCTACAGGTAATCCCGACCCATGAAGTGTAGATATTAGTAGCATTGCTCTAGTCAAGCTTTGGACCATGAGGTACATCAGCAGCAAATGAAAGAATAGCTTGTCTAACTGAGTCTAAGTTGGCACATGCCAAAGGCAGAAGGGAAAGTATGACAAAGAATGGCCAAACCCGGAGCAGTTGAGCACGGCAGAGTTTCATGAGGAACTGTTCACCCATACAAAGCTTATAAACAGACGTCAGTGGATTTTTCTTCAAACTACTTCCGAAGATCTTATGTTTGATTGTTGAGCATTAAAAGTTCAAACTATTAAAGCACTTATCATTTTCCAGCCAATGCACTGAACACATTCTTCTGCAAAACTCCAACAGCATTTTCTTCACGAGATTCAGGAGATACAAAAATTAACAGATCTTAATTTACGAGAAAGTGAAACCTGCCCAATTGAAATTGATTTGAAAGCAATGAACCAAACATCTAGAATTTCGCCAGCATTTCAACTTACACATTCAAATGCAACGTATAATAGGTCTTGCTAAACTAGATTCAAAATTGATACTCAAAATTCAGCAACAATTTGAGCATAAACYTTGAAGAAGGCTGTCGAAACACACAGCTAGTGTGTGTGTATGTGTGAGAGAGAGAGAGAGATGGAGAAGGAGAAGGAGAGAATGTGTGAATTAGAAAAAAGATTCGGTGCTGAACGCATATCTTATAAAGATAAGATAAACTCTCTCGAACTGAATGCCAAAATGTTGTTAAAGCAAATCTCAGATTTTGAGCAGCTGATCATCTTGGAATGAGCCAAGATAGATAAAGAGAAGAAAGACATAACAGAAGAATGTCTGAGCCAGACTCAGAAACTGTCTGACAGCATTGCTCAAAAGAAAAAGGCTTTGGATGAAGAGAAGAAGCTATTTGCTATTGAAAAGTGAAATACTGCAAAGAAATATGCAGTAATAGCTAAAGAGCTTGCGGAAAATAAAAGTGGCTTGACATTGTTTCTGAAAATGAGAAAAGCAGCTCAAATGAAGAGAGAAGAGAGTTTGACAATCAGAAGAATAAGTTTGAGAAGTTAAAAAAGGAGTTAAAAGGTAAACTCCTGGATACTTCAAAGAAATTGTCTGATCTAAAGACAGAACTTGAAACTGAACAGAAAATGAGAAATGACCTCAAAGAGAAGTATGATTTAGTTGTTGTTGAACGAGACCAGCTTTTAAAGAAAGTCAAAGACTTTTCTTTTGCTCAAAGCTTAACTAGTTATCCTTCACAGTGTAACCAGCTTTTATGACTGTTCCAAATCGAACAGTTATTCAAGTAACCTTAAATCTATTGTTTCTAAAAACTATTCTCATTCTTCAAGTCAGTATTATCAAGGGTATGTCATCGGATCACCCAATTACTCTTCAAAAGTTAAAAGTATTTGAGTAAATAAATCTGAATCTGTTTCATCTCAGAATTATGTTACTAACAATAATCTTCCTTGTTTTGTGAGATCCACTTCTGACTTGATAAATCTTAGTAAGAAAAGGATCATGTGCTCCACATGCAAAACTACTGATTTTGTGAACAGGAGGAGGTATAACAGCTGGACTAGAGACTATAGATTTCAGAAAAGTTGGAAAGGTAAGAACAGGTATGATTACAAAAATTGGTATGGATCTTACAATGTGTATGATCATCCTGTTAATAGCACGAAAAAGAAAACATCTAATAAAAATTGATGGTTTGGCAGTTATAATATCCCAAAACCTGATACTAACAAAGAAGGACTCAAGTTCATTTGGGTACCAAAATTTGTCTGATCTTATTTTGCAGGTGCGTCATTACTACGCTAATTAGAAATTCATACAGATGATGCACTAATTCAGGGGGAGTTGTAAAGTATCCAAACAAAGGCTTCTGAATATTTCTGTTCAGGACCCGTGCTTTACCGAGTGTGGTTTCTAAACACCCAGTTTAGGACTCGTGCTAAAATGTTTCCATTTTTTTAATTTTTGAGCTGAAATAAAACATTACTTAAATCTACTTTCTAGGGGGAGTATCTAAAAGTTTTTGAATAAATATTTTTGGAAAATGATTTTTTTTGGGAAAACGAGTACATTTTCTGAACAGGTATTTCCTGAGATTTTACTTGTGTAATTTCTCATCGTACATAACTCCAATACCTGTTTCATCT
This sequence comes from Cynara cardunculus var. scolymus, assembly GCF_001531365.2. Taxonomy (NCBI): domain Eukaryota; kingdom Viridiplantae; phylum Streptophyta; class Magnoliopsida; order Asterales; family Asteraceae; genus Cynara; species Cynara cardunculus. The sequence continues at coordinate 34,380 of NW_020201095.1, read as the reverse complement.
ATTCTTGAAATTGTTATTATCACGTCTCGTAAATGATATCATTTTCGGTGATAATACGCTCGTTAGTATTCAAAGTTTGTTTTCTGATTTTTTTTACTTCGATTGATATACATTCTATAATTCTTTGAATAATCAGTTCTGTAAACTTGTACTTATAGATCTTCATTCATTTCTCTCGCATACCGAATAATCTGATCGTTGTTGTATCACTCCTTCATTGATTGTGCTTAAAAGCCAAATAACTTGATCAATTTTATCTGATCATTGTGCTTATTTGCAATAATATTTTTGATCAACTGTTGTGATCAACTAAGCATTCTGATAAATATTAGGAGGGACTGAGTGCTTAACAGAAATACCTCTATGGAATGTCAGAACCGACAGACCTACCAAGAGGACAACCTTATCTGAGTGAGCTTAAACTACAAAAGGGTTTGTATGCAGAGCTTAAAATGAAAAATATAGGGGTAGTTGTTGTGAGCTAAAATAATTGATGAGAGTTGTGTCAAGATTAAAAGAATACAAGAATCTTATTCCAAACTTCTAAATTTTCGAGCATACCACATTATCTATTAGTTCTCAATTCTTTCGAGACTAATATTGAAAAAGGCAAAGCCCATGCCAATTCCTATCACAACCCCACCAGCTACTCATTTATCTCTTAACAGATAAGTGTTTCAATAACACTTGGGGCATGCAGCTCACAATCTATCAATTTCTCATTCGGAGAAAGTTGATATTGAAA
>NW_020201095.1:31217-32575 GCF_001531365.2 Cynara cardunculus var. scolymus | reverse complement strand
TATTAAATGATTCGAAATTGAATAGTTTTGTAACAAGATATTCAGTTGATGAATTATTTGATATTGGAAATAGTAAAAATTATTGTTCTCCGAGTAGAGTAAATGAATTATTTCAGTCTTTTACTTCTTTTAGACCATACCATTTCATGCATTCTATGCTATCTTTCGTATCTAAAAGTGCTGAAAAGAAAATATCTTAGAGAAATAAATGGTTTGGAAGTTACAACATACCCCAACCAAATACTAACATATTAGGACCCAAGTTCGTTTGGGTACCAAAATCTACTTGATTTGGTTTTGCAGGTGTCAAATTCATGCTGATCAGAATATCATTTCAATGATACACCGATGCAGGGGGGTTGTGATTTATTTCATTTTAAGGCTTCTAAACATCCAGTTTAGGACCCGAGCTTAAATTCTAAGGTTTCTAAACACCCAGTTTAGAACCCGTACTTAAAATGTTTTCATTTTAATTTTTGAGCGCAAATGATTCATTACTTTAATATACTTTCTAGGGGGAGTTTCTCTAGAAAGTTCAATAATTGGTTTTGAAAAATGTTTTTTTTTTTGGGAAAACGAGTACATTTTCTGAACAGGTATTTCCTGAGATTTTACTTGCGTAATTTCTCATCGTACATAGTTCCAATACCTGTTTCAGCTATTCTTCAAACTGTTATTATCACGTCTCTCATACGAAAATCATTTTCGGTGATAATACACTCGTTTGTATTCAATTTTGTTTTCTGATATTGTTTTTCTTTGACTGATACACATTCATTCATTTTTTTAATATCAGAATCTGTAAACTTGTTCTTACAGATCTTCATTCATTTCTCTCATACATTCCAAATAATCGAATCGTTGTCGCTTCATTCTTTATTGATCGTGCTTAAAGCCAAATTAATTGATCAAATTTTATCTGATCATTGTGCTTTAATGAAATAATATTTTGATCATCCATTATGATCATATGTGCATAATGCAATATTTTAGGAGGGACTGAGTGCTTATCAGAAATACCTCTATGGAATGTCAAAACCGACAGACCTACSCWWGAGGACAACCATATCTGAGTGAGCTTAGATACAAAGGGTTTGTGTGCCGAGACTAAAATGAAAAAGAGAGGGGTAGTTGTTGTGAGCTAAAAGAATTGATGAGAGTTGTGTCAGGATTAAAAGAATACGAATATCCTGTTCCAAAATTTCATAATCCGGGCATACCACATAATCTATTAGTTCTCGATTCTTTGGAGACTAATATTGAAAAAGGTAAAGCCCAGGCCAATTCTTGTCACAACCCCACCGACTACTCATTTATCTCTCAACAGATAAATGTTTCAATAACAATTGGGGCACGCA
>NW_020201095.1:26063-30372 GCF_001531365.2 Cynara cardunculus var. scolymus | reverse complement strand
TTGAAGATTACAAGTTGAAGATTTCATTTGAATAAGACATTTTGTGCATAATGTTTCAAATTTCAAACAAGGACTCAAAGCGCAGAATTTTCTTTCAAGTCTGAATACAAAGGGGGAGAATGTTAGGACTGAGAAATCAGTATTAATTGTATTTGTCTTGAAAGTTTATAAATAGTCTATAATTGTAAAAAGTCAGCGTGTTTGACTTTTCTTATAGGTTTGACTTTGACTTTGATTAGATAGTTTGACCATATAAATATGGTTAAGTCTTTGTAATTAGTGTAAGAGGAGCTCATTTTGTAATAATTCATACATATTAAGAGAGTTGACCAAAGCTTAGAAGATTGACTTTTCCTCTCTAAATGTTCTTCATGTTCTTACAAGTTTTATCTGAGATTCTGCCATTGTTGAAGATATGATAAAGATTGATCAGTAAATAAGGACACACACCTTTATCTCCAACTCAAATGGAGCAGAGTTGGTTTCATCGTCGGAAGAATTATATACCTGGTCATCGGAGTCAGAAGTAGATTATGCATTGGACTTGGCCATCAGACATATGAGCTCCTTGTCTTCTTCATCAAACGAAGAATCGGACACCCAAATTTCTTTCTCATCCATCAAGATTATTTCTCTTGGATTGTACTTGTATTTATTTTTGTAATAGTCTACATCCTTGATCAGACGTCCTTCGCAATCCTTTGAAAAATGGCCTACTTTCTCGCACCGGTAGCAATGAAGGCCATCTTTCCTTTCGTCTCCTCCTTATCTTCTATCTTCTCTCCTCTCTTATATATCTTCTCTCTCTTCTCTTCTTTTATCTTTCTAGTGAAATTTAACTGTCTTTAGTCCATAGGACGACTGAAATCTCTCCATTCTGGAGTCTCTTCTATTGTCCTTCTCAAAGGGTCTTTTGACGAACTTCTTCTGGAACTGTTTGGTTATCAAGGCAAGGGATTTGGCAAATGCCTTGAGATCATCATCAGAATCTGACACTTCTTCGTCAGATTCAGATTCAACAACCAAGGCCTTTTTGCTCTTCTTCTTATGTTCTTTAGAAGAGCCCCTAGTAACCTCCTTTTCTTCAGACACCAAGGCAAGAGGTCCTCCGATGGACATCTTCCTCTTCAAAATGTCTTGCTCTTGGGCAGCAAGTGTTCCATAGACGTCATGAAGTGACCAGTTGTCTAAGTCTTGATTTTCTTGTAAAGACATCAACAGTTGAGTCCATTCATCACCGAGACTTTTGAGGAATTGGACGTTATTTTCCTCTTTGATCCTTGCAATGTTGTTTCTATGGCATTGGTTTATCAAAAGTAATGAATCTGTCATAGGTCTTCTGAATCGGTTCATCAAGCAATGCTTTAAAATTAGTGTATTCGTTTAAGCATTACGCCATTCGATTTTTTTTGTTTTTGCGCCTCCCTCCAGTTGGCTTGCCAGTTCGTCCCATATCTCCTTGGTCGTGGTACATGCATCTAGAGATTGGAAAATCTCACTTGGAATGGCCATTATGATCAGCCTCTTGGCCTTCCTATCAGCCTCTACTCTCTCTATATCATCTTCGTGCCAGTTGCTCTCATCCTTCACCATGTAATAAGCAGCAACTTCTTCTGTAGTGCTTGTTTTAGGAACTCTTGGGACAAGAATTTGAGGAATGTAAGGACCTTCCATCACAGATCTAAGGAGATTTATGTTCATCCCCTCCAGAAAAGTTCACCATTCTAATTCTCCATTGCAGATACTCTTCACGTTGTAGAGTTGGAGGCTTGGTGAGGGAACCAACGCTGTAAGCAAAATTCTAGTTGGCCATTGAAGAGATTTTAAGGAGAAGAAGAAAAATTGAGAATAAAAAAAATTGAGAGATTTGAATACTCAGATTTAAAATGATCGTTTTGATTGAAAATCAATCAATTTGCTCTGATACCAATTATTGATCCAGATCTCTCAATATAACATGAAGATTTATGTTATAGAACCTAAATTTATCGTATGTATGAAGAATAGTGAAGAGCAGCTTATAAGATATTTAAGAGAATATGAAGCTTCAAATAATTTCACTATGATAACGTTAATGAGAAGGAATTCTTATTTTACAAGACCTGTGAAAGCTATTCATACTAACAATCTAGTCTAAGAGATAACAATCTAGTGAAAAGATATCTATGAGATAATTTAGGAAGAGATATCTATCTAGAATTAAGGAGTTATCCCTAACTACCTTGTGTAACAGAATTCCAGTTGTCGATGAGTCATCTCTAGCTGTCTTCTAGGTAGTATGTTCAACCAGGACTGTTCGTGTTTCTGCTTCACTTGGATATCTCTTATTGAACACTTGACGAATCTCTCAAGTGCTGTGAACCAGAGAAGTGATGGAGATGTTTTATTCATCGCACCTATGAACCATTCATCGCATCTCTGGTTTGCCTTCAAGCACTTAGATCTTTTCCAGCTCTTCTTCCATCGGTCCTCCGAACTTCCATACTTGTGCATTTTTCATTATTTTTACAATAAGAATTATAGGGTCTAACAGGATCACCTCCCATTGTCAAACCATGCCCCTCGGGGCGATCTATATGGTTATTTTGGCAACTCTCGTAAAAAATGGCTATTTCATTAATACATCAGATATATTCTGATTATTTTCGTGATTTTCCCTTAATATAATTGTTTGATAAAAAAATCACTAAATCTGTATTGTGCGAGTATCCTTCTAGTAGAAATAAGAAGTATCAAGAACATGAATCCAACGATTAATTGATTTGACGATAATTGATGTAAATAGTATGTCTACAGAGAAAAAAGTGAATGTTTGTATTTCATGAGGATTACGATGTATTATTCTTACTGAATCAATCTCCAACAAATTCCTTAAACGTAGAAAAAAGATTTGGAGTTTTTTATTTATAACTGATTTTCTAAAACTTATTTAAAATGGAGAAAGAGAAAGAAGAAAAAGTTCTCCAAAGATAAAAAATTCTCTAAAAATGATTTATTATACCCGAGAAATAATATTTTATTATTCCAATTCATAAAAATATTTAAAATTAGGTTTTCAGGATTGAAACAATATTTTATTAAAACTATTCAATATTTTAATAATATAATTATGTTATAGTCTATAAAATTAAAAATCCATTGAAGATATATTTAACATTTTTAGAGATTTTGATTTTTAACTCTCACAATAAAAGAAAATTTGAAGAATCTACTGTAAATGTTCTAACATAAACTCTTAAAATTTGTCACTTTGCCCTCATATTTAATTTGTTTTAAATTAATTCGGTTGTTAGCAATGTGATTGACTGATAGGTGCATTAGAAATCTGCCATAAATTGCCATTGAAGTTTTGTAATTTATACATTTTCACTTTCTTTTTTATAATTTGTTATTTCAAAAGCATAAATTTGAAGTCTTTAAATTTTGAGCTTTAGAATAAATTGTTCCATTAAATATATTGGAGTCCTATATCGACTAGACGTTTGACCATTGATCTTTTATACATACCATAAATTTCTTTATTTTCTTAAGAATTCTTTAAAAGATAATTTAATAGATTTTACATATTTTAATGATATAGAAAAAAATTAAATTGATATAGAATATGAATTCAATCAAATAAAATGCCTATTCTGATAAATTTCTCAAAAATATATATAAAAACCATTTTCTAAGGGAAAGAGTAAATAAAGTATCCATGATCTAAAACAAAAGTGATTTTAGAGAGATAATGGTTTGGAAGAGATATGTTGCCAAGTCATTACTGGTCTTAAAGTGTGTTTTGATTGGGTGTTGTGGAGTTGTAATATTTATATTAAGGGAAAAGTACAATAAATATCAATGAACTTTTTTGTTTGGAATAATTAAGTCTTTAGACTTTTTTTTGGAACAAATAAGTCCTTGGACATTCCAAAACATGTTAAATAAGTCNTTTTTGGAACAAATAAGTCCTTGGACATTCCAAAACATGTTAAATAAGTCCTTGGACAATTTTTTGGAACAAATAAGTCCTTGGACATTCCAAAATATGTTAAATAAGTCCTTGGACAATTTTTGGAACAAATAAGTCCTTGGACATTCCAAAAAATGTTAAATAAGTCCTTGGACAATTTTTGGAACAAATAAGTTCTTGGACATTCCAAAAAATGTTAAATAACTCCTTGGACAATTTTTGGGATTTTTTTCACTATTTTACCACTTTAATTAGTTGTACAAGTCATAAGAATGTATCCAACATGTTTTATAAAAGTTCAAGTAGTTATTTAACATGTTTTGGATTGTTCAAGGACTTATTTGTTCCAAAAATTGT
>NW_020201095.1:19026-25853 GCF_001531365.2 Cynara cardunculus var. scolymus | reverse complement strand
TTTTGGAATGTCCAAGAACTTATTTGTTCCAAAAAATTGTCCAAGAACTTATTTAACATGTTTTGAAATGTCCAAGGACTTATTTGTTCCAAAAAAAAGTCTAAGGACTTAATCATTSCAAACAAGAAAGTCCATTGGTTTTTATTGTACTTTTCCCTTATATTAATGGGCAGTTTATTAAACGTTATTCGGATAAATACTTATTAGATGAGTATAACAATGACTGATAATCTTACCTGCTTAATGTTATCATGTAATAAATGTTTAATAATAATCTTCTATACCATTTCAATAGGCTAGAATTTTATGCAATAAACATTTAACACATGTTAACGTTTGACATCCCTCTCCTTTGTTCTTAGTTACTCAGTAAATGACACTCAGTTCATATCTATAATTTAAGTTCGATCATTGACAAGGTTCAAAGAAAGGATGGGCTATTGATAAAGAATCGATTCCAAACCACAATGCTAGCAGATGGCGGGCCTCCGCTTTTATTTTCATTCATTTTCCCCTCCAGTTATTAAAAACACTCCCGACAATCTTTGACCGGACAGGGTAGGCAAAAGTTATTCCAATAGATCGACTAGCAAATTCAGCTATTGTTCGTGATGATGATTTGGATTAGCGAGACGTTCACTTTTACTTAGATTATGCAATGGATTTTGCTTATTCTCCTCCCATGACGTGCTTAGCTATTACATTCCGATTCATGCATCTGCCGGTAAAGTAAAGCACTTCCAAAGTGATGCGAGTATCTATATAATTTGAATTACACAATAATTTGAAAGTATATGCAAAGCATTTTTTAAGTAAGTATTCAATACAAATATTTGGTTAAAAAATAATTTCAGGTCAATAGAAAACACGTTTAATTGTCATTTTATTCTATAAGAGCTTAATTAATATAAAATACTATTAACAACAATATCAATAACAGTTACGATATACAGACATCTTACCTCATTCAATACAAACAAATTCCAATAAACAACCATTTACATCAGTCCAACCATACAAAAATGACTGACATTTTAAACAGCCATATTTTTATTTTGTTGGAAATTAACAGGAAAAAAAAACTTTTATGCTTAAATCTTCAACAATAATGATACGGAAACAAAAAAAAAAAGGTTTGATTTGGTCAAGAACATTTTTACCGAATTTTTCAAAATGAAGATTTTTGGGGATTTAATTTTTTTTTGCATTAACACGTTCTTAAAATTTGAAAAACTACCCAAAATATATTACAATAAGAGAATATATATATATACTATCTTAGGGACAAGATCAAATGTTAACCAAAGTTTTTGTATTAACTTTGCAAACTATGTCAACCAATCACAATTCATTCTTCTATTAGGTTTCTATCATGTTCACAATTTAATGTCAATGGTAATTGAGTAATTTCATTTCCTATGTAACTCCCATACCATTAAAGGGGAGTTACAAAATCATAAAATCCCTAAAAATATACATTTATAATATTGATATTTTTATTTATTTTTTAATCTTGATCTTCCATTTTTATTGTTTAATGAGTTTTTGATTTATGGAGGAAACACATTAGTAAAATCTTCGGTATCGTTCAAGCTATTATGGATAAACGAATTAGAAAAAAAAATCGAAAACATTGAGAAGATTAAAATGGTTTATGGTGACAATCGGATTTCGAGTTCGGGAAGTGAAAAAATTAACCAAAGTGAATGTCTTGGTAATGAATTAATATTTTATTAGACTCGTTTTAATCGAAATTATGTTTATTATGATGTGTTGTGTTTTTTGTAGTTCATATTGCATTGATAACTTTTTTTAACTATTAATACCTACCTAATTCATATATTCAAATGGAAGTACATGCACGACTCATTTTCATATTGTCATATTACCGACTTTTATGAATCATGAACCATTGTGTTCATTTCATATTGTCATATTACCGACGATGTTCATAGCGTCGGGGTTATGTGTTCATATATTTTATACGATATGAACAAGGGGTGAACTCGATATGAACAAGGGTTGAACAACCACATAAGACCATAAACATATATGAACAAGGGGTGGACCTTAAACAGTGTGGATGCAATGCATGTATAAAACTCCAATTGACAAAGGATCGCTCCTGAATGCGTTTATAATTAATGAACTATTGTTCAAAAGCTGTTCATATTATGTTCATACCTGTTTTATTTATTTATTTTCTTTCGTATAGCAATTATTTTTATTATGTTCATATTGTGTTCATAAATGTTATACAGTCCAAGTTCATATATTTGTCAAAAAAAAATCGTATATGATACAATGGTTCATATATATATATAGTTGTGTTCATATGTTTTTTACGTTAACAAAAATAAATAAACAAAAATCATAAATTTTTTTGATTTTGTAACTCCCAATTAATGATATGCGAGTTACATAATTTTTTTTATACCTAAATACCCTTTTCAACTTTGTTCACTTGTGTTTATGAAATTTTAAATTTTAAAAAAAATAAGTATTTATAATGATTAATCACAACCGTTTATTGAAAGATTGAATGACCAAAATCGATTAACAAAGTTAACACAAAAACTTTGGTTAACATTTGATGTTGACCCTACTATCTTATAAAGCATTTGCCTAAAACTCTTAAAGACCCTTTTAAGCATATAGTACTACTCATTAATACCAATTTACTTAAAAACCACCTCTATTGCTAATGGTACAACTCATTAAAACCGTCCCTAAACCCAACTTCTTAACGATTTCATCACCTCCAAGTAGATTACGATTGAGAGGAAATCGACTCCAACAAACTCTCCCCTATCGATTTCAAGATTTTAATGATGATACTGGGCCAACAGCCTGAGAAGCTGTAGGAGTAGCATCAGATGATTYACCAGCATTGGACCTCATCTCCCCCTCTCTGGCTAAGACTTTAGAGACCTTGCCAGAGAGTTCGTCCAAGCGCTGATGCTGGAGAACCATAGAATCCTCCAGCCTTTACAAAACATTGGCTAGAGTTGTCGTTGCCTCACGTGTCTCATGGAGCTGGGCGCGATCATCGGCAGAGAAAGAAGGTGCCATCACTGGAGCTGGTTGACGGACATCATCCAAGATTTGTGGAAGAAGACCAGTCTGCTGATCAGCGATAGTTTGAGCATCGTCAACCCTACTGTGAAGAACAGTAATGGCGTCGATGTTGGCTTGAACAACTTCTTGGAGAATCAGGAGATGACTCTGAACTTCTTGAACATCTGCCTAGTGGGCAAGGAAATTCGCATCAAAATTGCCTTGACGGGACATCTCTTGGTGAACTTCATTGATCCTATAGAGGACGATATCAACGGCGGGAAAGAGAAGCTTGATATCAGATGACATATCATAGTCATCATCAATTTCTTCATCTCCTCCATCATCTTTCTCTCTTTCTTCCTCTTCCACTTCCTGAGCATCAGGCTGATGCATTGAAGAAGGACCTGTAAAAGAAGAAGTGTGAGCTGAAGGCTCAAGGTTAGAAAAAAAGAAAGGGTAGGAAGATGGAACACCTGAGGGGCCTTCAGTGACATCTAAAGGATTGTCACTGGTATGAGCAAAGATGTCCTCAAGAGGATGGACATCCCTATGCTGAGGAGCATCGAGAGTAGCAGCCTCAGGTCCAGTGGTATGCGTATCAGTGTCAGGAAGGACAGTCGCTGATACATGATTGAAATGTGTAAAGACCAAGGATGGAGGAGAAGAGAAAATGGTTGAGAAGAGACGTGGGTGTTCAGCAGTGGCGGCGCTGATATTTGCACTTTTAGTGATTTGGGTCACTGAAGTGATTGGTGAAGGTACCACTTATACGACAGTTATAGGAGAAAGCACTGAAGAGCTGGGGGGTTGAGCAGAAAATGCCTCGGGGGTAAGGCGAGTTTCAATAACTGAAGCCTTTTGAGAGGCCCCAGCTAGAGACGTGGTTGTCCCCTTTTTGGCTTTCTTGGCTCTCTGAAGAGAACCAAGAGTTGGTTGAGAGGGTCATTTAGAAGGGGTTTTGGTGGCTTGTCTAGACGTGGGGGGGGGTTTGCCCTTGTCATGGTCACCTGAGGAGAAGAAGTAGTGATGGACACAATCGAAGAAAGTGCCACATCATTGTCGCTCAGCTTATGATTCAGAATCCTGGATCCAAGGCTGAAAGCTGGAAGGTTTCATTCTTTGGGGTAAAGACTTTTGAAGATCTTTGTCAATACCATCGAAAGAAACCTGGTGTAAGGCACCACCTTTTTTCGCTGGCGCTTGTTCAGCTTAAGCACCAAGTCATCGAAAATGACTGCAACATAATTTATATTGCGATGCTGAATTGCAGATACGCCTATGGTTAAGGCGTTCCTAGAGGCATGGTCCTAACCTCCAGTTTTTCCACCCATGCACTGGATCAAATGAGAAAACAGGTATTGCCAAACAGCTGACATCCTGTTCTTCTCAATCTTCGTCAAGGACTTGAGAGGGGCGCTGGAGTCCTTCTTCGTTGAAAACTGGTAGCCAATGGCATCGAGAAAGTTGATGATCTCGGTGGTGGTGGGTTCACTGTTGAAGGGACCCTTGGGAAGACGGAGAGCTGAGCGGAGTATAGAAAACCCAAAGTTCACTTCCATGCGGTTGAAAGTGAAATGGATTTACTCCATTGTGCGTCCAGCATCGTCTTGGACTTCGACAACCTCAGCAGTGTACCAGAACTGCTGAAGAAGTTCCTTGACCATGAGGGGCTCATGGTTGAGAGCATAGCCTAAGGACGACTATTTGAGGAAGTCAGCCGCTTCTTGGTAATGTGCTCTGGTGGAGGGTATCTCTAACAAGGCAATGTGGTTGTTGACCTTGATAGAGATCTCGTCAATGGAGAAGTTGACGTTCTTGGTAGCCATCTATTTATTATCAAAGAAGTAAAACAAACAGGAACAAACAGGTTTGTTAGAAATAAGCCAAGGGTTTATGGTTAAAGAGTATAAAAAAAGTTTTTAAACAAGGAAAAACTTCATTTGAAAAATCCTTAAAAGATTAGGGTTTTTCAAGTAGAATGTGTATAAAGAAACATGATTAATAATCAAGAAAGAGATGATTAAAAACCTTTACAGTTTAATGTATTAAGAGAACAAAGTTCTTAATCATATTAAACACATTTCTTATAACGGTAAGAAGAAAAGAAGATTTTGTCCTTTAAAGATTAAGAAGAAAGGTCGGAAAGAGGTTTGAAGATTTAGAGAGTTCTTGCTTTGGAGAAATCTTAGCAAAGGATTGTCTAAGAATTTTGAAAGAGTAAAGAGAAAAGTGAAGAAGAAGTCTCATATTTATAGGTAGGAGGAGAGAGAAGTAATATGAGAGAGAAAATAGATGACGGTTCGGGAAAGTGGTCATGATGAAAAATATGTCACGTTCACATCCACGATTGGATGGCATTTAATGAGGTAGCGTAATGACAGATCATTTTGTGCGTCTCAAAGCATCGTTCATAGTAAACAGAGAATGTCGTCATAAAGACGATTCATTAACTATTATCTTTTAAAAACTAAAAAAAGTTTTTAAGAATATGAAGAGTAATTCAGTTAAAAGGGTACTGAAAACTCTATTTAAAACATTTTATCACTGAAAAGAGAAAGTATTCAGTGATGGTTTTAAGACATCAGGTTTTAGTGAAGAGAGTCACAGAAAATGGCATTTAAAAAACTTTTTATCACTGATAAGAAAAGTTTCAATGATCTTTTAGATTTCTAAGATAAGTATAAAGATATACTTGAAGATGTGGTGAGTGTTGAGAATTACTGAAACCACCTTTTAAAACATTTTATCACTGAAAAAAAGAGAAAGCTTCAGTGAAAGTTTTAAGTTGTGAAAAGAGAAGAGTAATAATACCTTAGAGATAATAGATATATTTACTCAAGAGTTCAGTGTTAGAGATAGAGCACTGAATCATTTCACTTACTGAGTGATGTTCACTGACTGAAGGTTAATCTTCAGTGTTCAACATGCCCAATTTGCTGATCAAGATATTAAATCTTGTCTCATCAAGAGGCTTGGTGAAAAGGTTTGCGAGTTGCTACTCAGTTGGAACGAAGTGAAGATCAATATCACCATTCATAACATGATCTCTGATAAAATGATATCGGATCTCAATATGTTTGGTCTTGGAGTGAAGAACAGGGTTGTTTGCAATTGCAATGGCACTAGTGCTATCACAATAAATAGGAATCCTTGAAAACTGAAKATCGTAGTCCAGTAGCTGATTTTTCATCTAAAGAATTTGGGCACAGCAGCTACCAGCGGCTACATATTCAGCTTCAGCTGTTGATGTGAATACTGAATTTTTCTTTTTGCATGTCCATCTCACCAAGTTTCCAAATAGAAGTTGACAGCCTCCAGTGGTGCTTTTCCTATCAATTTTGCAACCTGCAAAATCACTATCCGAATAACCAATAAGGTCAAAACCTGAACCTTTAGGGTACCAAAGACCCATATTAGGAGTTCCCTTAAGATATCTGAATATGCGTTTGACAGTGATCAGATGGGATTCCTTAGGTTCAGCTTGATATCTTGCACATAAGCAAGTCGAGTATATGATATCGGGTCGGCTAGCTGTGAGATAGAGCAAAGAGCCCATCATTCCTCTGTAAACAGTCATATTTACAGGCTTTCCATTTGGATCCTTGTTAAGAGTGAGTGGAGGAGCCATAGGAGTCTTCTTAGATGAACTGTTGGATAGATCAAACTTCTTCAGCATGTCTCGAACATACTTACTTTGGTTGATAAAGATACATTTATCAGTTTGTTTGATCTGGAGACCTAAAAAGAATGTTAGTTCTCCCATCATG
>NW_020201095.1:17276-18486 GCF_001531365.2 Cynara cardunculus var. scolymus | reverse complement strand
AACTCAATGAGCTCTTCTTGTATAGCAAGAACCCAACTAGGGTCGGAGATAGCATCATTGATTTTCTTGGGTTCAACTAAAGAAAGAAAGTTGACAAAGAGACAGATATTACCTAGACCTCGACGTGTCTTGATACCTGCATCTATATCACCCAGAATTTGATGAATTGGATGGCTTTTAGTCCATCGTTGAGCCGATAGAGGAGCTTCATCTGAATAGGAGAGTTCATGTATGGAAGATGAGGCTTCAGTAGCAATTTCTTCAGCAATAGGGACTATTGCCAAGGGAGCCTCAGATTCAGCAACTGAAAGAGGTTTAGAAACTGAAGGTATTTCATTTACTGATGGATCAGTATTTGAAGTAGAAGGAGGTACACAGCTAATGGGCACTGCAGCAATCTCTGAAGAGGATACATTGGAGTGACTAGCTACAACTGGAATGATGAGTGGATCATCTTCAGCTTCTGGTTGTCCGTAGTGAGATATCATCCAGTTCTATATTTCATCCTCATCAATTGAGATGGGTTTTGAATTAGCTGATTGAGATTTGTCAAAAGTGACATGAATAGATTTCTCTATTGTCTGYCTTCGTTTGTTGAATACTCTGAAGGCTTTGGATATAGAAGAATATCCAAGAAAGATTCCTTCATCAGCTTTGGGATCGAACTTTCCAAGTTGGTCGCGATTGTTGGGAATGTAACAAGTACAACCAAATATATGAAGAAAGCTTATAGAGCGCTTTCGTCCATGGAAGAGTTCATAGGCCGTCCTTTTGAATCTTTTGACGATCAGCGATCGATTTTGAGTGAAACAAGAAGTGTTGACAGCTTCAGCCCAGAATTGAGTCGAGAGATGGGATTCGTTGAGCATTGATCGAGCAGCCTCGATGATTGTTCCATTTCTTTTTTCAGCGACCCCATTCTGCTGAGGAGTTCTCTCAGAAAAGAAGTTGTGAGAGATTCCCTTGTCCTCAAGAACGTTATCCATAGTACTGTTTTTGAATTCAGTACCATGGTCACTTCTGATAGATCGTACTTTAACATTGTTTAGTACTTCTATCTTTTTGATGAACGAAATGATTTCTTTAGGTGCTTCATCCTTGGATCTTAGAAAGAATACCCAAGTATACATGGCATACTCATCAACAATGACAAGTGTGAACTTCTTTCCAGCTAGGGAGTGCACGTAGACTGGACCAAAGAGATCCATAT
>NW_020201095.1:14326-16990 GCF_001531365.2 Cynara cardunculus var. scolymus | reverse complement strand
CTTTCTTCCTTGAAGTGAGATAGAAGAGATATATCTCCAGTCATATGTCTTGAACAGCCACTGTCCAGATACCATATGCCTTTGACATCCTAAGCAAGGAAACAAAATAAGAATTGCTATTGGTACCCAGCTATTTGGGTCCAGCTTTGTTAGAGGCTTCATCATCTGATACTGACGAATCATTATCAATAGATGGCATCATTAAAATTGAAGAGGTTTGAATGGAAAGAGGAACAACCCTTGATACTACCAAGATAGTTTCAGTGGAAGTCTTCACTAAGTCTGAAGAAGAGACTTTAGTGGTAGGGATTACAACGTCTGATGCTGAAGACTTTTCAGCAGGAGTTGTCTTCGCTGAGCCTGAAGAAGAGGCTTCAACGGTTTTCTTCACCTTGACTGCAGGAGCAGCCTTTGTGGATGATTTCACTTTAGTTGATTTCTCAACCTTGGTTACTTTCTTGCACAAAGCTGGTGAACCAGCTTTGGCGGCAGAATGACACCTACTAGCAACATGTGTTCTTTCATCACAGTATTTACACGTCCTAAAACTAGGAGTATCTTTAGGGTCAGGAAGTATCAGACTAGAAGTGGGACCAGCTCCAAGAATTCCCTTCTCATTAGTTCTAGGAGGAACCTTTGAGGAATTGGATTTCTTAGGTGAAAAGTTCACCTTGAGCTGTGACTTAGATTTCTGATACGATTCAGATTTCTTAGTCCCTGAAGAAGAACAAGTTGTGCAAGTTGAAGGAATAGATTTAGATCTATTAGACTTGTTAGACTTCTTAGGACGGGATGCTGTGACAATGAATTTTCCTTTGTCTTTGCACCCAGAACTCAAAGGAGTTCCTTCAAGATGACCCTCAGTAAAAGACGAGGACTGAGAGGGAGAAGTGTTAGGAATAGAAGAGACGAAGGTACCAAATTTAAGCATGGACCTGTCTTTAACACATTCTTCCTGATCATAGAAGAATCCTAGACCAGTCGTTTTCTTGGCCGGGATCTGAGCGTTAATGATCTCAGAGGCCTTGAGGGAAGCTTTGCACCACCCTTTAATGGTAGCTTTCTCAGCGTTGAGTTCAGCGATAGCTCGCTCACGCTCAGCGACAGCTTTCTCATGTTCAACAGTGATGGTTTGGTTTACAATAACCTGATCTTTAAGATTTTCCTCAACAGAGGTCAGTTCTTTGATCTTAGAATGGCAAATCTTCAATTGCTCTTGAAGATCAATGTTAAGCATTTCAGCTTTTGATTTGCCATTGAGGGCATTGTAAAGGTCAACCGTCTGCGTATCTAGTGTAGAAAGACTAGAAGAGGAAGAGGGTTCATTCAAGAAGCATACCTGAGTAGAAGAAGAAGAAGGTGATGGCTCAGAGGATGTAGATGCTTCAGAAGATTCTTCATTTGCATCTATAGCCATCATGCAGACGTATGCTTTATTCTCTTCATTCGAAGATGATTCATCAGATGATTCAGCCCAGTCATGCTCTTCAGCAATAAGGCATTTACCCTTTCGCTGGATGTTCTTCATCTTCTTGTACTTCTCCTTCAATTTTAAGTACTTTTTATCTTTGGTCCTGAAGGAGGAATGAGTTTTAGAAGATGGCGTCGTAGTCTTCTTTGATCTGCATTCACCTGCAAAATGTCTGGGCCGGTGACAGTTGTAGCAGACAGCTGAAGCCTTGTCTATTCTTTCAGACTTTGGCTTCTCCCTGAAGGAATGCTGAGGAGATCTGCAGAAGTTTCTCTTACTGGCGAACCTCCTAAATGACTTAGTCAGGAGTGTCAGGGACTCATCAAAATATGTTAAATCAAGTTCTGGAATGTCCTCAGAAGAATCTACCTCCGTGATGACCACGGGAGGAAGAGAAGAAACAAAAGGGGTAGAAGTTTCAACTGAAGRRGMTYCAGAKAKCAAAGCTAAAGGAGAGCTTTTCATTTCCCTGGATTCTTTTACAAGATTTCTTTTCAGTTGGCGAGATTGCTCATGGTTAAGCAGAATCCCGTATAAGATAGAAAGAGAAAGAGTGGACATGTAATTTGACATCTTGAGACACATGGAAAAGGTGTCCCAAGACTCAGGAAGGCATTCTAGAAACTTAGTCAAGGTTTCAGAATTAGAATATTCCCTGTCGACAGCTCTAAGATCAATAAGAAGACAGTTAAATCTTTGATGTACTTCAGACAGTGTCATAGACTTTCCACAGAGAAAGCTTTCATACTGTCTTACTAGATTGATCTTTCTAGTCTCCTGAACCTGAGTGGATCCTTCATATTGGACACAAAGTGTATCCCATATGGATTTAGAAGATTTGAGTTTCATCACTGAGTGATAGATCTCATCAGAAAGAGACATAGCTATTATAGACCGAGYACGCGTGTCTATAACTATCTTCTTCTTGTCCTCATCGCTCCACTGATGCGAAAGCTTTGGAATCTGCCGTTCAGGAAACGCGGCAGTCGTAGCTGTTGCTGGAACAGCCGAAGCAATAGCAAATGGAATATATGGTCCATTTTCTATGTAATGTGGAATTTCAGGATCCACACCTTCCAGAAAGAGGGACATCCGGTTCTTCCAGAGACTAAAGTTGTCACGGACAAACTGGGGAGGTTTGGCAAGAGAGCCATTATCTTTTGTGTGTGTGTTTGCAATTTGTAAAGCCATTT
>NW_020201095.1:9503-13803 GCF_001531365.2 Cynara cardunculus var. scolymus | reverse complement strand
TATTTATACCCAGTGCATTAAATGTTCATTTAATGCAATAAGGTAGGGTTAGAGAGCGTGTCAAGCCTTAAGTGGAAGACTTGTCCTTTGCCACAGTGAATAGTACAAAAGCACTATTCAGGAGCAGACATCCTTACTTAAAGTTGGTGGACATAGAGTCGACTCATTGGCTCCGTATCGTACTAACTTTCGTAGGGGAATGGGTTTTGTCATTTGTGTGCACAAGGACAAGACAACAACAATCGTATTAAGCAAACTTCCTTTGATCGCTGAATGCTGGAATGACCTGAAGGTCTCATCATCATTCGCTGAAGTTTGAGCAGTCTTCACACATATGTAGATAGACTTGTAATCACTGAATACCGCTTCAGATCACGTACTTGTCAGTCTCTAATCTTCAGTTTCAGTCTTCAACGGTTGCTGAAGGCTCTTTGGTGTGAGTGTTGTCTTCTTGAAGTATTATGGTCTCTTATAGATTTACAATGCAAGTTCTTCAGCGATCACTGAACAGACTCAGTGAAGATCACTGGAACTAAAAATACAAAAACATAAATACAACGTATAAGTGAAAAGGGATTATCATCAAATCACTGAGAGAGAGGATCAACACATATCCATAGAAACAAGAGTTTTTAGGACCTGCACATGCATCAACCATTTCTTTAAACAATATAACTTACAGCAAAGTAGTATGAAGTACAAAGAACACAGGACTTGAGATAACTGAAAAAAGGGAAAACAAAAGATAAGCAGCAAATGAAGAAATTATGGAAATACCAGTCCTATTCCCATGAACCAAATCACTCCCAGATTCTAAAACTTCATGTACACATCCAAATTCATAAATACCCCACACATAATCTATAAGCGGTTAACAGATAATTGAGATCCCACATCCCTCAACTAATTCTTCTTTGGCTATCTTAAAATAGAACCCAATGTCATCACTAATATCTTCTAGTAAGGACACATTTAGTTTCACCTACATATACTCAGAGTTTAATGTGCATTTCAGATCTAAAGTTTGATATTCATATTGCCCATTTAACAAGTACACAAAAAAGAATTTGGTGATGAAATTTGGTTTATCAGTTTTACGTTTTGAAAGTACAAGTGATCAATATTTGCATTTGTTATCCAAGTTATGAAATTATGTGTACTCGATCAGAAAATGTGACATACACTCTTTTGCCATTTAGAAAATCTTATGTGAGCACCTTTCTATCCATTTTTGAGTATTTAGGCTAAAAAAACTTGTTTTTCGATTGAGATGATATTGACTCCAATATAATTTGCAATAATAGAATTAAAAAGCAAAGCAAGTTGTTTGCAATCAGAGATATAAGATCATTTTAGCTATTATTTACAGTCCATGCTGTGTTAAGAAATCAAGGTGCATATATGGATCAATGTGTGACAGCACCAGCTTTAGGGAAACAGGCACTACTTTGCAGCATGTGAATTCTTTTTGGCAACTATAATGCAATTAGGGACGTGTTGCATTGTCATTGACTAATCAGAGAAAGCATGTGAGGATTACTTGTTACATGGAATGACCTTTGAAAAGGCTGAAACTTTATGGGAACTACTGTAAACCCCATAACTACTCTGATATGGAGGACAAATATAGATAGTGGGTCAAATGAAAACTTTTCCTTGGAAATATTTGTGAAAGACATAACATGCCTATAATTGCAACACTTCCTTTCTCATGGACATCATGATCCATATGTAGCATGTAGCATCTTTACATCCTTTGGTAACAACTAGCTGAGCCTAGTACGATAGATGACAATGTAAATTAATGTTGACATGGAAAAATATAAGGGACATTGGAAAAAAGTCCTGCAAAGCTTATTGAAACGCTACTTGAAGTAGATTTTCAAAAAGCTAGCTTACGACTAACCAAACAGGGTCTTTTTTCAAAAATACTAACTTGTAGCTAACCAAATGGGGCCTTTTTTCAAGAAGCTAACTTATGACTAACCAAACAAGGCTTTTTCAATAATCGTTTAACAAAAAAACTATAAAGTTCTAAACTTCAATTTTCAAACATAAATACATAATCGGTAAATATGTGTCTATCAGAGAGTACATGTGTACAAACAGCTAAAACAGGGACATATCAATATGTTTCTCTGTGCCTACAGGTAATTCAGTATTTTCAAAAACATATAATATATAACTTGACAATACTCAATATATTCAAATTATCAAAAAAGTTACCATGACCAGTGATATTATATTTTTTACTTTTCTTGATTTTTATATTTATTATTGGGAGGTTATCGTATCTGTTATATTATGACTGGTAGTGTTTTACTTCATTTCATCTCTGATGCACTTCTATGGGTTTATGATATTTCTATCAACTTCAACATCTAGAAAACCTTTTGGATTTTACGTATCAATCTAATTGAACTTGTGTCAGCTTTAGTTCAAGTTTCAGAATGATTTAACTGTTACTTTCATGTTTCAATCACATATGGAACCAAAACTCAAGGTCCAGAAGTCGGTAATCTCGATATTATCAGTTTTTGCATCACCATATTTAGATGCATTAATTTAGTTAGTTTTAATGCATTTTTCATTACCCATCAAGCCTAATCATTGAGCTTTTGCATTTTCTACCCTTGTGATTGCCATTGAGAAAGCAAACCATGGCCAACTTTTTTTTTATAGTTGAACCCAATATGATCAACATCGTGGTTTTTTATAATTGTATAAGTACTACAACATGAGGAGGTCTAAATACCTACTGCCCCAACAAGCAGCATCATCTTTAAGGCCATTGGACAATAGAAATTACAAAGGGTTTAAGTTTATGGATTGAACACATATACAATGGCTTGAAATGGAGGGAGAAAACTTAAGAGGCAACAATGTTAGGTTGTTATTTCTGCTTAATCAAATATATTTGTTCAAACTCATTCTTTGGTTTTCCAAGGTAATTAGTTAGCTATAGTTTTTTTCATATGAAATGATATACAAGAAAATGGTTTTGTATATTATGCAGAATGAGTAAAAAGATCTTTAAAGAAATATGGTACTTTCATTTAGTAAATTTCATATTTTGGTAGATGATTGTTAGGAATGAAATTCAGTGTTAAATTGTATTCGTCTTGAAATATAAAATTGTCTATAATTGTATAAAAGTCATCGTGTTTGACTTTTATTAAGATAGTTTGATTTTGACTTTTGTCTATAGGTTTGACCGTATATAAATGGTATTTGTCTTGTAATTTTGAGGGGGAACCTTATTGTAATATCCGATTTACATAATAGAGGTTTGACCAAAGCTTGAATGTTTGACTATCTCTCTCAAACTTCTCTCGTATTGTTCTTGAAGAAAATCACAGATCTGCCATGGATTCTTAAGGTGTATTGAAGATTGATTCTTAGGGACTAATAATTGGTATCAGAGCTAGTTGTGCAAGAAATTAGATGAAGAAATCATGGTTTTGAAGATTTTTTGAAGATTATTTTCTGGAATTTTGTTTTGTTCTTCGTGTTCTTATTTTTTTTAAGCTTGATCCAAAAATTTTGGAAAATTTTGTGTTTTTTGTGTTAAAACTGTGATCAATTTGTGCGGAATTTCAATGTGAATTTTTGTTATTCACAAATTTTTATGGTTTGATCACTGCTTTTTCAAAATTTAATCATTTTTTGTATTCTTGATTTTTTTTTAAATCCAATATTTTGATCTATTTTAGTTGTTTTTTTTTTGGGTTAAATGCATGAAATAGCAACCTACTTTCATAAAATTTCTTATTATAGCATTCTACTTTTGTTTTTCTTTATTACAGCAATGTACTTTCAAATTATTTTTTATTAAGACATTGTATGTTAGCTTTATTTTTAAGCTAATAATTAACTTGAAAAAGTTTCATGAAACAATCCAGAGCTAGAAGACGAATTGAAGAAGTATCTGCGCCAAAACGTCTAAGTCTAGAAGACCAGAGCCGCTTTCAAAGTCTACAGAGCTTCTGTGGTAACCAGAACCTCTGCAAGGCTCTGTGAGGACCAGAGTTCTTAGACTCTAAGTTCCTTGACCCAGAGCCCCTCTGTGAAGACCAGAGCTTCTGTGAATGCTCACAGAGCCTCTGGTGTTGCTAACAGAGCCTCTGTTCTATTTTGACAAGAGACTCTCTGGCTGTGCCGTCCTCTGTCATCTTTTAGACGACTATCTTCAGTTTGCTTATTCTGGATAAGGCTATTCTTGTTCTGGATAGCATTAATCTTATCCAGGTTTGGTAGGTTAKTGCCTATAAATAGAGTGTTTTAGATAGAGAAAATATAT
>NW_020201095.1:0-7352 GCF_001531365.2 Cynara cardunculus var. scolymus | reverse complement strand
ATTATTATATTAATAAATAATTCAAAAAAGTCTAATTAATTTAATATATTTATACGTCAAGTAAAAAGTTTTTGAACAAATATAATATATTATTTAAAAGATAATATTTTTGGTAAAAAAATGAACAATTTTTTTTTTCCTTTTTTCAAAAAACACATATTTTTTTAAAATGTTAGCGAGATAAGTTGTATTCTACTAGTTTTATTGATATTGATATATTAATGAATAATTTAGAATTTTTTTTAATTTATTTAATACATTTATTAAATAACATATAAAATATTTAAATATTAAAATTAAAAATATAGTGTTTAATAAGAACTAGTAGATGCTATAATAAAATAATTTGAAAGTACAATGATATGGCAAGAAAGTCACATCACTATAGTACATRTGGACAGCCTACGTGGACAATGAGGTGRCATGAAAACCTAGTATAATGGGTAAATTTAAATCAAAAGGTTACCCAATGTTATAATGGGTAAATTTTTCAAAGTACATTGTCCTAATAAAAAATAGTTTAAAAGTACATTGCTGTAATAAGAAAAACTGAAAGTACAATGCTATAATAAAGAAATTTATGAAAGTAGATTGCTATTTTGTGCATTTTGGCTTTTTTTTTTCCGTTTTTTGTGTTTTTGTCCGGCCCAAGCCCAAGCCCGATCCTGTTTAGCTCATATACTGGTAAATCGCCTCCTCCCCTGCCATATAAACTGCTTGCTCCTCCATAACTAGAACCTGGACCAGAATCATAACCCCCACATAACCAGGAACCCCATAGCCATACCTTTCACCTTCATCGCATCACATTTCAAGCTTAATCGCTCATCTAAATCGCACAGCCTTCTCCGATTTCAACCTAAATCACACAAGGAAGCATCCAATTTTGCATAACTCGCTCAACAGTCGGTCAACAAATTTCTTTCATATAGCACAGGTTAGTAAATCGCTCAATCTCACAGGTTAAATCGCACATCACAGTTCAAGGCTTAACCGGATTCTTGGTAAATCGGTTGAGGCTTAACCGGATAAGTGTTAAATCGATTGAAGGTTGTCCGGATTCAAGGTAAATTGTTCATCTCCTTAGCCAGATTCAAGGATTTTGTTCGGATTCTAAATCGCTCAGACTCACTGTCCGATTTCTTATACATCGCAAAAGTTCTTCACATAGCTTCATCTCCTTAACCTGTTTTGACCTAGATCGTTTGACCATTTTATCCGATTTCACATAAATCGGACACCATCTTGTCTGAATTCTGTATAAACCGCACAAATTATTTTGATCGAGTTTTGTTCAGATTAAGGTTAAAACGCAGAGTCTTCAAATCTGTGCCTTCAACTGTGGAAGACTCAATAACAGTCTTCTTGGAAGAGCGGTTGCTGTCATGCGGCATCATCTTGTATCGAGCAGGGTTCATCCGTTTTAAGGTTTGTGAAAATTGCTTGACAGATTCATCTTCTTTCTCAATACTTAGTAGCGAAGCTTGGCCAGAATTGTATTGCAATGTTGCCTCCAACATAGATTCTGTCACTACAACCCTCTTTTCATTTGAGCAAGGGAATTCATAACCTTTACTGTTCTTTCGTATCACCAAGAACTTGCTGCAACTCAGCTACCTCTTGTTCCATATGTTCAATCCTTGCACTCAATTACAGAATTATCTTGTTTAGCCATCTCGATAAGCGTTGTCTCCAACTTCTCAGCTCTATGTGTAGCAGATCTTTTTTCTTCCATCATCAAGCACAACTGGGCCTTCAACCACACAACCTGATCTTGAATATCTGGATGAGAATCTACTTCTGAATCGATGGTTGTGATATCAAGAGAGTGATCAAGAAGTTTTCTGCTTTTATCCAGAAGAGAAGTTTTGTAATGGATTTGAAGAAGTCTTGAGCTTTCTGTGTAAATCTGGTCAATGCAGCAGCAGAGACTGTGATTTTGAAGCTGTTTTTGTTTAATTTTGAAGCTATGGATAGCACAAAGATTTTGATTTCACTTGTTTGATTGATTACCTCGTCAGCTTTTATCAGGTTTTGGATTTGGTCAACATCCTGTTTTGTAGACCTAATTGTTGTAACAGATGTTGTGATTGCTATTGTAATTGTTTTAAATTTGTGCAATTTGCATTAGTGTATCAGTTGAAAAAGTTGTTGCACAGGTTGAAGATGGGCCTTGTATTACATATATTGGGGAAGGTTGATCTGGTAATTTTGTTAAAATAGTTCATGATTGTCAGCCATTCTTGATTTGTGTGATCCTTATTTGAATCTGTTTAGGAACATCATTTCTCTCTTATTTGATACTGTGGTTGTTTGTCCTTTGTTGGTTTTTGCTGTATTGGGTTTGCTTTCTGAGATTATGAACAGCAGCAGGATGGCATGATAGGATACAAAAGGTTTGCAAATTTTATACAAGATCAAACATTAATTGATTTTAATTCCCAAACTGTTATTGCATGCTACAGCAGCAAGGATAGATATGCCAGGAAAACAGGACTGTTCAAGTCTAAGCATACAGTGAAGAGAGATTTAAGATTGATTTGTGTATTGTATTGTATTTTTTCTGTTCTGTATTTGTAAAGGTTACTGTTTATTTGATTTTGAACATTTGGTTTGGGCTTGTATCTTCTTGGGTTTAATTTTTTTTTAGATTTTAGTTTTTGGATCTTCGTTTATCTGTTTTGGTTTGTGTTTTAAACTGTTTGAGAGATTTTTGAACTATTTTGCGTCTCATAAATTGTTTTAATCAGTCTTAACTGTCTTTGACTATTTTAACAGTTTTTAACTGTTTTCAACAGTTTTGATTATTTTAACTGATTTTTGACAGTTTTTTTTTGTCGATTTTCTAAATTCTCATCAGTTTTTGTGTTTTTTTTGTTTGTGTGATTGAGCTTAACTGTTTTTGATTTCTCTTAACTGATTTCATTGCATTTGATCCTAAATCAATATTAATTTTTTTTAATGACAGATATTCTAGAGAAGGAGAATAAAGATATGAGAGCTCAGATTGCTGAATTGGAGAAGAACATTATGGATTAGAAACATAAATATATAAACATTTTTTGTGAGAACCATTCAAATGTGGAATTTATTGCAAATTTACAAAAAGATCATAAAAGAGCATTGGAAAGAATTGAGAATGATTCCGAGTATCAAATTAATAAACTTGAAAATTCTTTGGATAATGTTAGAAAATATATTGATAATAAATTGAAAATATGGAGTAATGCTAATAAAAGTCTTTTCAACAAACTCCAAGAAGTTCAGAGTGAATTGAGAGCTGAAAGAAATTGTTCAGGTAGAAATCATCCTAAAACTGATGACTTAACTGATAAATCTCATAATTCTGAAAGTGACATGTTTAAGCTAAGAAAGCTTCTGAACTTAGAAAAAGAAAAGGTCTTAGAAGCGGAAAAAGATTTGGATGCTGAAAGGAAAGTTTTGGAGAAAGAGAAAAATAAGAGAAGAGAAGTTGAAAGGAGATTTGAAGCTAAACGTATATCTTATGAAAATAAGATTAACTCTCTAGTGCTAAATGCAAAAACGCTGTTAAAGCAAATATCTGATTTTGAGCAGCTGATCATCTTGGATCGAGCCAAGAATGATAAAGAAAAAAAAAAGATATCTCAGAAGACTGTCAGAGCCAAATAAAAAAATTATCTGAAACTATTGCTCTAAAGCAGAAAAGCTTTAGATGAAGAAAAGAAGCAATTTGCTCTTGAAAAGAGAAATACTTCAAAGAAGTATACAACAATTGCTAAAGAGCTTGCTAATAAGAAAAAGTGGCTTGACATCGCTTTGGAGAATGATAAAAGCAGCTCAGATGAAGAAAAAAGAGAG
The DNA here is from genome assembly GCF_001531365.2 of Cynara cardunculus var. scolymus. NCBI lineage: Eukaryota > Viridiplantae > Streptophyta > Magnoliopsida > Asterales > Asteraceae > Cynara > Cynara cardunculus. The sequence goes on along the minus strand of NW_020201095.1, from coordinate 3,512 downwards.
TTAATAAATCAGAAGAGAAAGTTTGAAATGCTTCAGAAGGAATTAGAAGGTAAACTCCTGGATACTTCAAGTAAATTGTCTAATATGAAGACAGACCTTGAAACTGAGATGAAGATGAGAACTAAATTTAAAATTAAGTTTGATTTAGTTACTGCTGAAAGAGACCAGCTTTTACAGAAAGTCAAAGACTTTTCTTGTGCACAAAGCTCAATTGGTTCTCCATCACAGTGTAAAACTAGCTTATATGACTGTTCCAAATCGAACAGTTATTCAAGCAGTCATAAATCTACTGTTCCTACGAACTATTCTCGTTCTTCTAATCAGTATTATCAAGGGTATGTTATCAGATCACCCAATAAATTTTCTAAGACTAAAAGCATTTGGGTTAATAAAGTTGATTCTGTTTCATCTCATACACCTGTTGTTACTAACTATGTTCTTCCTTGCATTGTGAGATCCACTAATGATCTGATCAATCTTAGCAAGGGAATAATTTTGTTCTCAACATGTACAACCAATGATTTTGTCAATAAGAAAAGGTTCAACAGGTGGCATGGAGATAACAACTATCAAAACAATTTGAAAGGTAAGAACATGTATGATCACAATAATTGGTATGGGTCATATTCTATTTCTGATCATCCTGTTCAAAGTGCTAAAAAGAATATATCTAATAGGAATAGATGGTTTGGAAGTTACAACATACCCCAACCCCATACTAACAAAATAAGACCCAAGTTCATTTGGGTACCAAAATCTACTTAATCTGGTTTTGCAGGTGTGTCAATTTTGTGCTAATCAGAATATCATATCAGTGATACACCAATGCAGGGAGAGTTGTAATTTGTTCCACAAAGGCTTCTGAACAACACAGTTCAGGACCCGTGCTTTACCCAGTGTGGTTTCTAAACACACAATTTAGAACTTGTGCTAAACATGTTTCCAATTTTTTTTTAATTTTTGAGCTTAACTGAAATATTTCTATAATCTACTTTCTAGGGGGAATCTTTAGAAAGTTCAATAACTGTTTTTCGGACAATAATTTTTTTTTTGGGAAACGAGTACATTTTCTGAACAGGTATTTCCTGAGATTTTACTTGTGTAATTTCTCGTCGTACATAACTCCAATACTTGTTTCAGCTATTCTTCAAATCGTTATTATCACGTCTCTTATATATAAATCATTTTTGGTGATAATACATTCGTTTGTATTCAAATGTTGTTTTTCTGATTTTTTTCTTGATTGATATACATTTTTTTAATCAGAATCTGTAAACTCGTACTTACAGATCTTCATTCATTTCTCTCGCATATCGAATAATCTGATCGTTGTCGCATCATTCTTTTATTGATTGTGCTTAAAAGCCAAATTTCTTGACCAATTTTTATCTGATCATTGTGCTTATCTGCAATAATATTTTTGATCAACTGTTTGTGATCAACTGTGCATAATGCTAAATCTTAGGAGAGACTGAGTGCTTATCAAAAATACCTCAATGGAATGTCAGAACCGACAAACCTACCCATGAGGACAACCATATCTGAGTGAGCTTTATATACAAAAGGGTTTGTGTGCTGAGATTAATATAAAAAAGAGAGGGGTAGTTGGTGTGAGCTAAAAGAATTGACGAGAGTTGTGTCAGGATTACAAGAATATGAGAATCCTGTTCCAAACTTCTAAAATCCGGGCATACCACATAATCTATTAGTTCTCAATTCTTTCGAGACTATTATTGAAAAAGGCAAAGCCCAGACCAATTCTTGTCACAACCCCACCAGCTACTCATTTATCTCTCAACAGATAAGTGTTTCAATAACACTTGAGCATGCAGCTCACAATCTCTCAATTTCTCATTCGGAGAAAGTTGATATTGAATCAGAAGGATATATGTCCCCCCTTCAAGTCTTTTTTATCACTAATTGAGTTTGATAAATTTGTGTAGTCCACACGATTTACCTTTTTGAGCCTAAACAGAAGCATTAGTTGCTTTATCTTTCTTCACTGCCCAGATTTTGCATGTTATATGTTAATTTGCCGAAACATTCATAGATATGCTTGTTAGCTCTATTATTCACTTCTTGTAAAAGTATGAAAAAGTATTCTGCAAGTCTTGACAGAAGGATATCTTCCACAAAAGACAACAGAGGACTAGCGATAGAAGATGTATATTCGAGCAAGTAAAGTGTGACAAAACCTCTGATGTCTCTCACAGAGGTTCTGGAAAATGGTCCTCTGTCAATAAGAACATGCAAGTAAATTACAGCAGAGCCTCTGAGATGCCTCACAGAGGATCTGCGGATTTCGTCTTCTGTGAAGATCCTCTTCCAACAGTTTTTCAAAGGTTGTTAGCTGCATGTGCTTCTCACGTGACTAGGACTTAATAGACTTTATTTGGACAACTTAGATGATTTCACGCATCAAGTTCTTGTCAGTAAGGTCGTTAGGAACTAGTATAAATAGCAGCTAAGGCCTTTGTAATCGGTGTGCTTCCGTATTGTAATCGTCTAATTTTTCAATTGAATGAATTGAAAAACTTTTGAAGCAATTCTCCTGCATTCATCTTCTTCCTCATCTTGATTGTGTGTTCTTGATTTAATTTACTCTGTTATGTTCTTATTATTGTTTCCGCTGCATTTTAATCGTCTTAGAGAGTTCATTCAGAGTATTAGATCAATACCAAAGCTGAATTTGAGGTCCAACAATTGGTATTAGAGCGGGAATTGAATTCTTATTCGATTAATTCTGCTTTTGGTATTAATCTGTGTTTTCTAGAACACCAGCTCTCTTCAGATCAACCCTGTTTCACTCACTATTAAATCAAATTTCAATGGCAAATTTGGTTAATACCTCGTTTATGAGTACTGGATCTCAATTAAAACCACCCATGCTTATCCGTGAGGAATATCCGCAATGGAAAGTGCGCATGATCAATTTTTTGGAGGGAATTCACCCCAGAATGTGTGAATTTCTCTACAATCCTACATACGTGCCAATGATTTTAATTCCAAGAGTTCCAGCTACTGGTACAACCCCTGAAGTTCCTGAGCACTATAAGCCCAAACCAATCGCAAACTGGAACAATGATGAAAAGGTATTAGTGGAATTGGAAACCAAATGCAAAAAGATGTTGATCATGGCTATACCACATGAGATCCTCACATGTATTGATCACTGCCATCTGTCTATGGACATTCGGGCAGAATTGGAAAAACAGATCGAAGAAGGGAAGAAGACTCTCGAGAATAACCGAGCCATTAGTATTGATGAATATCATAGCTGCAAGGCTAAGGAGGATGAATCTCTGTCAGACATAGAGGATGAGATCTTCTGTGGGATGACAAATATACAGAATGACAAATATTGACTCAGACTCCTCTTACTCAAATGACCAAGAGGTTTCCACCTCTTACTCTTCTGAATCAATTGATTCATGTCATTTGGAACATTACAAGCTTAAAGAAAAACTTTCTCTTTGTGAAAAAGAAGTCATTCTTCTCACAGAGGAAAGAAA
>NW_020201094.1:80714-82120 GCF_001531365.2 Cynara cardunculus var. scolymus | reverse complement strand
ATTTCTGCAACTTTTCATTAAAGCTATGATGGATGCAAATGAGAATATTCCGGCCAGATTACATTCAGAAAAAGGGCCAGCATTTGCCATGACAAGGATTCGACAGCATACGGAAGTTGAAGACATGGATTCCATTATGCCTGTCCCACTAGAGTTGATTGCTCTTGCTGATCAGAACACTAAGTGTGTTATAGACTATAGGAGAGTGATAGATCCGATAGTTCAGCCAGAACCGGTTGAACTTGCCCAATGATCACCCCATGTCTCAGCTGAGAGAGATATAGAAGTAGAAGAGAGAGTTCAGGCACAAGGGGTACCTGAACAGGGTAGTRAGCTRAGAGAAAATRTAATTGAGAGGGGTGAATTGGTGCGGGGAGCTTCTGATCAGCAACGCACTTTAACTGCCAGAGCTTCTCCTTCTTCGGAAGTTACTGAATCAGATAAATGAGAAGATTCTGGTGATGATGATAATAATGATGACGATGATGCAACAACTGCGCATATTGATACATTTGCTGACGATATTGCCACGATCTTCCCTGAATATGCAACTCAACAAACTTGTCCCAGTCTACGATCATTATCCTTTAATGTTGATGATTATGATCGAATACTTCAAGATATGTCTACTGGAGGAGGAGATGAGGGAGTTGAAGTTGAAAAACAAGAGAGTTTGAGAGAAAGGGAAGCAAAAGAACATGGAGAGAGTGTGAGAGGAGCAGAAAAAGAAGTACAAGCTCCTATCCAAACCGAAACAGTTAGCCGGGCACCCACATCTGCTACTGACATTCATGTGTTGAATGTTAGTATTGAACAAGACATAGCTAGTCCAGCTATGTAATTGCACACCCTTCCTATCCACTCAGTTGGTTCTCAACAACCAACTGTTTAAATATCTCACGGGGATTTAGCACATATGCTAACTACTTCTCATTCGGAGAATGTAATTATTGAAACAAGTAGGTCGCTGCCCCAACCTACGCCTTTGATTCTGTGCACCTCGAGTTTAGAGCCCATACACATAGGTACACAAGAGTCAGGAGCATCTGTTGCTCCAAGTGCTGTTCCAAGTGAACTAGCTGGAACGACCAGAGTGATGTCTGTTGACATATCACAAGGACAGGTCAGAAGTCCTACCAATGCTTACATTACTCCAACATTGAACGTAGGCACAACAGTTTACTCAACTGTTGTTTCAACTGGTAATCTAAGTGATCCAGGTGTGATTTTACCCGACTTTGTGTCACGGGAATATTTGGATGGTGCCCTAAAGGCTGTTCAAGAGAATTTTGATGCACAAATAGCTAGTCTGAAGAGGTTGATTAAAGGGAAAGAGCAAGTTGTCGAAGAGCCACCTTCTGCGCCATCACCACCACCTATACCAGAACCATCAGTACCGGAACTAT
>NW_020201094.1:72013-79064 GCF_001531365.2 Cynara cardunculus var. scolymus | reverse complement strand
CTTGTAATTGTAATTAGAGCTTTTGTCATTAATTCTGAAATCAAGATTTGGTTGATGTAATTCTCTCTCTCTCCAATCTAATCATTACTTACATCATTCTTAGTGTTCATCATTGTTCATATCAATCTATGAAGATCACATCAAGATTTGTATGAAATCTGGACTCCACAAAGCCTAAAATAACTTCACGAGAAGAATGGCCAAAATTAAAGGAACTCATAAATTGGATGAGAATGCAGATTGACTCTCAGCTTGAGTACAGAAGAACAATAATTGAGAAGTTCATTCTGATCCTTATTGACAGAAAGTTTAAACTCTAAAGAGAAGTAAAAAAAAGAAATACACCTACAAAGAATAAAATAGTGATAGATTTAGTTTTGTAAAGCACAAATTTTTATTTTAGAAACTTATCTTAGGATTCATCAATTATGTAAATTGTTTCAATTTTAGTAACAACAGTTCATTCATTATTTATTAAGGGAATGTAAATAGTTTGCTTTGCGTTGTTCGCTTTTTAATAACAGTGTGGTATCTTCATTACTAATAGGCTCTATTCTTACCTTGTTTTATGTTTTTTTTTTTCATATTCCTCTTTGTACATAAATGTATTATACATATTAATTTGAGAAATTTAAATCATCTAATAGAATTACATAACGAATATGGATGCTTCTAAAAAGTAAGACGCTGGTTCAGAATGACCTGCCAGACTTACAGTTTTGAAGGTAGTCTGGAATTGAAATTTGGAGAATGACTTCAGTATTCAAGTATGTATTTTTACTTTTAGACATCAAGGAAGTCCGGACATGAAATATAAGGGATGACTTCAGCATGCAAGTACAGATCCTGAATTTCTAACATGGAGGTTTGACGGTTCCTTACAAATTTCCTAGTTCGTACCTCCGAAGTAGTGCATTCTTTTCCAGATTTGGGTATAAGGTTCTAATGGGAAACATGTTTCAGAGTTAGTGAAATAAACTCTGAAGAATGTCTCTCCAGACTTCGAAGATGTGCAGTTTTTTCATAAATGGTACTCTGGAAAATGTATTTCCAGACTTCCTTGAAGTCGACAATTCCAGACTTAGAAGTGTGACAGTAAGTAACGAAGCCCAATTCAGCAACGGTTTGAATAAGAGTTCGAAGTTCAGATTTCTAAACCTGGAAGAACTCAGTTGTATTCTCAGCTTAATTTATGTTTTTTTTTTCATATTCCTCTACTTGCATAAATGTATTAAACATCTTAATTTGAGATATTTAAATCATCAAATAGAACTATGTAACAAATATAGATCATTGTCAAAACTAATACGCTACTTGAGAATAGCCTGCCCGACTTATATTTTGTAAGGAAGTCTGAAAGAAAAATCTAGAGAATGGGTTCAATATTGGAATCTGGGATTTTAATTTCAGAATTGTAGGAAATCTGGGAATGAAATTCAAAGAATGCGTACGGTATTCAAGTAGATATCTTCAAATTCATACATCAAGGTCTGGCCAAAGGGGTGGATCCTTTTCCAGATTTGGGCAATAAGGTCCGAATGGGGAACATGTCTAAGAGTTAGTATGGAAAACTCTGAAGCATTCTTCTGATACTTATAAGTTTAATGTACCCAGTAAGCGGTACTCTAGAAAATGTATTTGCGGACTTGTTTGAAACTGACACTTCCAGACATAGATGTGTGACAGTAAGGGATGAAAACTAATTCCCCAACGGTTTTAATAAGAGTTAAAAATTCGGCCTTCTAAATTTGTAATAGAAGATTTCAAAGGTCGGTCGACTTCATTCGCGTGAAGTAAGTCTGGAACACAGAATTTTGTATTCGGATAACCTTAATCCCCAGAAAGACTCCTCTACATGTATGGTGCAGAGGCTCTGTGTTTGGAGTTAAAACTTTGCATCAAAACTTATACTTTTTAGCATGCAACATTTATGGTTCCTTGGAATAGAACGTCACCTCTATTTATGATACGTTTTCTTCAATAAGATATCCGTCTATTCCAATATTCTGCTTGGTCCTTCTGTATGCACCATACCAGAGTTCTGTATGTACTCTGCAAAGCTGATGCATGCATGATCAAAGGCTCATGATGCACTATGCAAAGGCTGTGCATTGTATTGGCAATGGGAGGTCTATTTCAAAATTTAACGATTACCATCCATCTTGTTCGTATATCAGAATCTCTTCACCAAATAAAAGTTCAATAATTGAAAATTTTCACTCTCCTAGTAAAGAAGACAAACTGTAACTGGAATGAATACACAAGGGTAATCGAAAGCAAAGGTCAAAGATAACATTTGTATTACATTTATTATATAATATTTTTACAATACAATGAAAGGAAACTACAGGACTTAAAATTGAAAATAAAACTAAAAATAAACATAATTTACAAAGATAAAGCTTTTTACACATGTTGGAGCGTAATGAACCTCCTAAGAAGTTCACGAAACTCTAACACACCATCGATGCATCTAACCAGGTTGCGAGACCTCTCCTTGCCACCCGTGGTATTGTCGCTGCTTCTGAGTAAATTATCCTTGATGAAGCGCAGCGTAGAATCTGGATACTTTAGGCTCTGCTCTTCACGGAAGAACACCATTCTTCCTTGCGCATTCCTGTAGATCACCCCGAACTCTAGTTCCACCATTACCGTCCACAATGGGTAATGATTAATGCCTGCTAGTTCTTCATTCGGTGCAGTGATATTAAGCTGATCAATCCCCATATCAAGAGCCAATTGGAAGTCAAATTTGCTATTAAAGTCCAGGAGATCCATCATCGTTTGCCAAATTGCCGAGTTTGCCACAGAGTACTTCATCCCCTTCTCCCTCTTATGTTCTGTGTAGAAGAACAGAGACAGAAGATCCCATGGATTCAGATTAATAAGATTGCAATCTGTAAAAGATTTGATCTCGCCATGGGACCTTTCAACCTTGTATTCATGAAATACAATCTGGTTGTGCGCAAAGGTTTGTCGTTTGACGTCCAAGACATTAACGATTCTATGCAGCGAATGAACTGCAGCAGCAGGTTGAGTGAAACGGTCTAAGAACCTCTGTCTAATATGCTCTTCAGCCGTTGGATGCAGATTTACCTTTAAAATTGCAGTCTCATTCTGCAGGCTGTAGAGATATTGATAGACATCTTCACTGTCTACAGCATGTGTGATAGGCTCGTCGAGGGGAGTAGGCTTTAACACGTCCTCCATGTCATCCCTGATATCTTGCACTCATTCAATACCCTCTCTGAAATTCTGATCCCTGCGACTGCTGCCTCCCTCTGGCTTTCGACCTCTGATTGGGACCTCCTGCCTCAGAGCAGAGGAGACCACTCTGGTCCCTTGAACAGGGACCTTTGCTTTGTGTGTGTTCCAGTGTGGTGGTGGGGCAGCAACAATTACTTCTTGAAGTGGGACAGCCGCTGGAATATCCGATTGTAGCTCTAGGTCGACTACATTCACTGCCACCACTTCTTCTTCATCACGCCTCCTTCTTGATGGAATAGCAGTCTCCATGTTGTATTCTGTGGAGGATGACAAAGGTTCCTCTGGTTCGAATGAAGAGAGGTGTACAGATAAGAGTTGAATCACATCCTCTTCATGTTTCTTTTGGTCTTCTGCTTCTGCAGAGGGTGCTGTGGGCAACTTCCCTTTCCTTATTGCCTCTGCATGTGCTTGCGCCACTTGTGATCTCTGTCTTGATGATGCTTGCGCTTGTTGGCATAGAACAGAGGCAAAGGTGGCAACCCTTGGAAAGGTACTTGGAGAAGCTGTTGAATGCTTTTCCCATTCTTGATGATTTTGAGGACCCGACATGTCTAGGTCCTCATCATCGTCAAGTCATCTTCTTTTGGACGCCTCTACACATGGAGTTGCGTCCATTCTTCGTTTTGGTCTCTACTCCTCTGCTTGAGGCATGGACATAAGTTTTGCCTCATACAGTTTGAGTAAATCTTCTACTGCGTCTCCAACTCATCGAATCTCAAAGTCAGAGCGGTAGTTGAAGCCAACCAGAGAACGCTTTATTGACTCTACTGCTTCTGTTGCTTTAGTGTTGAACTCAGAAGTAAAAGTTCCTAGCTTCTGTAGAAGTCTGTCACCCAGAGCATTCATTACGCCATGAGTGACATAATCGACAGGTACGTTGAAAGAGATCATTGCCTAGGCGTCGTGAGAAGTATAAGCTTCATCCCTCTGCATGAATACTATGGGCCCCGCATTTTGCATCCTCAATTCCTGTAAGGTATCGAGACGAGAGGCATTCATCGAAGATTCAGCTCTGAAAACTGCCAAGAATGCTCGTATCTCATCCAGAGTAGATGCAGAAGGTGACAGCTCTGCACGAGCCATGATGAGTTTTAGCTCTTCCAAGGAGCACAGCAAAGAGGTGCGAAGTGATTGGAACTCTTCCATTGTGACTTAGGCTATTTGTGTAACCACTTGCTCAACACATGGGCCAGATTTCGTCCTTGTTCCAAGGACACCTTCTTGCTCAAGTTGTTTAATGTTGGTTGGGGACGGATTTCTAGCAGATCCTCATGGTTCTCTTTGAAAGGAATCCACTATTGCTGTTCTGTCATGAAGAGTATCCAAGGCAGGTTCAGAGCCAGCCAGAGGACTCTCCATGAGTGGACAAGAAGGTTGGTCGAGAACCTCCATGTCTTGTGCACCTAATCCTTGCTCTGAACAAGGTGGGGAAACTCTATGTGTAGAGGAAACAAAATCCTCTGTGGGGAATAGTGTTTTGATATGGGAAGACATATCACTTATTCTTTCAAAGGTTGCACCCTTTTGAGAGGGTGTTCCTTAAGGTGTGGCTTCCATCTGGCTTTCATAACCAGATGCATATGCGACCTCTGGTTGTTTTGGCTGGTGAAGGTTCAAGGTGTGCACCTCTGTTTCAATGACCTCCGTCTCTCGAGCACCGGAATCAGATGATGAGTTTGCACTAGGAGTTGGAGTATTGAATCGTATGTGCCTATTTACCCTAGGCTGCTCTGGCTCACCCTGAGGCAGAGCAGTTGCTGCACCTCCTCCCTCATCATTCTTTTCACTATCGGATGAGGAAGAGCTCTCAGCATCACTATGCTCCTGATCTTCCTCGGATTCCTTTGCATCAGAACTTGAAGATAGTTCTATATCATGCATAGCTTCATTTTGCATTCTTATCATTTCCTCCTCCTTCCTTGCTTGCTCCTGCCTCTTTCTTTCTTCCATCTCTCTCATTTTCTTTTCCTCCCTTTCCCTCATTTGTTTAGCCTTTTCCCTCTTCCTCTACTTCTCCTTCCCACTCTCGATCCTCACTTGCTCTACTGGCCTTTTTGCCTCTTCACTCTCTTGGGATGTCCCTATGCGTGTCGGGGTTCGAGCCTCTGGTTCTAGTGCCTCGCGTACACATCTGTAACTCCTCCTTACCTCCTTTGTCTTCATGTAGCTAATCAGCTGCCTTGGAATGGGCCTCTCAGCTGAATAGCCATCCTTATGCACAGTGGGCTTGGACATGGAAAATACGTTAACCTTGTGCATAAGAAGGCCTAAGACGTCGATCATGTGCTCTTCAACAAAAGGTCTTAGAAGAAGACCTAAAAATCGCCCGAAGAGTAGAGCTGGCAATTCTCTTCCCTTAGAGACCTCATGGGACTTTTTCACAACTGCAACCTTGAACTCTATGTAAAGTATCAAAGAGTAGTTGAGGAGCAGGTCAAAGAATATCCCGTACACAATCTGCAGGATATTAGTGGAGCACATGTCTAGACTACCAATTTTGGCTGTGAGAAACCGATTCACCAATGTGAACATGGCGTTCCACATTGTTGGCAAAAACTAATGACGGTACTGGGATGGATATCAGATTTGTTGATTGTAACCCAACATCTTCAAGAAATCGACCAGCTCATCCCCGGTTGGAAGAGGGGCATATTCGTCTAGGACAATATCCGTTTTCGTCGGCAGTTGTAAGACTTGAGAGAACAACGACCTGAAAATACGCACTGAAGCATACTCCTTCGTCAAGGGAACATAGAATTGTCCAAAAACCCCATGCTGTGATTCAATAAAGTTGCATGATGTTGAAGGATATCAACGATTGGGTGAAACCTGGAGTCAAAATTGTCAAGTTTGAGTCAAAGTGCGTGATTATTTGGTTTTAGAGGAAGGGGAATAATGGTATAGGTAGATCCGTTAATGGATTTGAGGGTAGGGGTCTGCGTTTGGGAATTGTTTGATGCGGATGTAGACATTTACAGGTTTGTGAGCAACAAAATGACCTTGGTTTGCGGTTGGCTGAAAGTTAGGGTTTCACAGAAATGTTTAAATTAGTGGTTAATTTTGTGTTTTGTGTGCAGATATTGGACTTAAGAAACTTACTTGCAATGAATATCGATTGAAACGAAGTAAAAGAGGTAGAACCTTGAGGTCACAATTCGTCAATGGCGGTAGTTGGTTTTCAGTTCGTAGAAGACAACAATGAGAGAAATATGGAGAAAGGGTTTGAAAGCATGAAAAATTTAATTTGGGGAATAACGGGTAATTTAAAAAGAGATTTTCTAATAGGCACTCGAATGAGAATCGACACGAAGCATCGAGAGCTGAAAGGGCTATGCAAAAGCATATGGGGGTAAGACACGTGGCTTAACATGCTTTGCATCCCGCCTCCTTTACTTGAAAAATTAGAGACACAGGCGGTGACCCTCTGTAAGTGACAACTTGTATTTTATGTAATTATGATTAGAAACTGAGTGGTCTCGCACAAGTCTGATGGGAATTTCCAGAGTTAAAGAAAAACAATGTCTAGACCAATAAGTCTGCAAAATTACGAATGAGGATAACATAGCTGAAGTACAGCCTTAGAGTTACAACACATGTTATTCAGAGTGGCACGTCTGAAAAGCATATCCAGAGTTAAAAGCAGATCGTCTGGGTCGCTCTGCATGAGGTACGAAATGTTTAGCTTAATATGTGCATCGACAGAGCTCTTACTCAAGATGTGGAGTCCAGATTTCATACAAATCTTGATGTGATCTTCATAGATTGATATGAACAATGATGAACA
>NW_020201094.1:55829-72003 GCF_001531365.2 Cynara cardunculus var. scolymus | reverse complement strand
GATTGGAGAGAGAGAGAATTACATCAGCCAAATCTTGATTTCAGAATTAATGACAAAAGCTCTAATTACAATTACAAGGAATTTCCTATTTATACTAGGAAARTAAARRYTAAAATATTACAAGTAAAACTATTCTAAGGAGAAACTTGAATACAACTTTTAAGCTCTAATCTTGAACCCAACAGGCTTCCGCAACAGTCTCTTTTCTAATGATATGGCAATATGTTTCAAGGTACCAGAGCTGTACTTGGCTATATCATATATCATGAATAAGAACTTCTCATTCAAATTCTTGCATATGTATCCCGGAGGATCACACACTACAGTTCCTGTATGAAAGTTTGGCAATTCTCCAAGATTGATCTCCGGATGCATCAAATATACCCTATCTCTTTTCAGAGTTATGGCCAACTGAAAGTCAGTCATGCCACCCATTATGGTAGCTCTAAGCATGCCATGAACAACATCAATCAAACCCTTTCTGAACTTGACACCCTTATCTTCGAATGGAGATAATTTGTAATACAATTGGAGCAGGTCATTGTGATTGATGAATATGAAATCAGCCTCCGATAACTCATACACCCTATTATCTGTTTTCTCAACACTAAAAACTTGGTATACTATACCTTGCCATGTTTTCTGTTTGATGTCCACCATCCTCATAATACTCAGCTTTGAGTACACATCTCTACACAACTTGACTATTCTGTGCATAAACTGTTCATATTTTCTCTTGAATGCAGGTGGCTTCCTTGTAAATGTATCCACATAATTCTTGATGATGAAATTGGATTCGGACATGAAAAGATTCCAGTGCTTGAATTTAAGTAACCATTCATCCAAATCTACCTTTTCTTTTTCTTTCTCTACCACTGCAGTTGGAACCGATTTCAATGTTCATGAAATGAAGTACTCTTGTGGAAGCACCACATCTTTACCTGATGCTTTCTTCAAATTTTTCTCCATTATCGCCACCTTTTGACAATCCTTACACAGTTCCCTAAGCTTTATCCTCTCCTTTATTTCATCTAGAAAATTTTCTTTGACATCTTCCTGTACATTATGTGAACTCTCCATGGCATTCAGAAAATGTGTCAATGCTTCGCTTGTAAACAGAGGAAGTTTTATAACTTTCAGCACCCTTGGACCCGAAGAACTTCTAAAGTAGTACCATGGTTCATCAAGGAATACAAATTGATGCAAAAACGTCACGTTCTCAAAGCTTTCATCCAAAGGCTCATAAGCATTAATCCTTGTCAGGTCTGCTTGTTCGAAAAACTTCAGGAGGAAAAATTGATCTTCTAACTTCAACCTTGGAAAATCAGCACTTGAGATCTGATATACACCATTGTCTGCTCTCATTATTTCTAAATCCAAGTAATCCACAACAGCAAAGGATCTTACGTGGAAATTACGAACTTCAATAATTGGGCTGTTTATATTTGTCTCTGAATCGTTTCTCCTTAATCTGCTAATCATTTCAGAGTACATCATCTGCACTTCTCCAGGCCAGTTCCCATCAATTTCATGTCCCCACGTGACTTCCTCCTCATCGTCTATTCTAAAGTGTTTGTAAGACTTAAAAGAGCTGAAAGAGCCATCAGGGTTATGAATAACCATCTCCGAGTCGTTTGAACCAATTGACTCTGCTGATTCGGCAGTTGTTTCTTGTTTTTCCTCAGAGGCTGATTGGTTGAGGGAGTAAAGAATTTTTCATGAATTAATTGAATAAATAATCAAAAGGTGTGAAAGTAATGATTGCAACACATGAGTTTTGAAAAATATGCTCATGTCTGGGTTCTACCTCATCATTTGGATTTTTAAAGTCCCCATCTGAACTAGGAATGCCAATGGTGTCAATTTTCTCCATTTCCATCTTCTCTGTCTCGTTACAGCCTGCTTCAGTATTATCCACATCCATTATGTTTTCATCACTATTTCCCTCTTCAATATTCTATTCAATTGATGTATCTGCATTAGATGCCATTCCTAGTGTTGTTGCCTCTTCTTGCCTTATTCTTTTACCCCTATTTTCATTATTATAGCTAGATTCATCATCAGAGTCATCATATTCATCATGCTTCCTTTTAGATGACTCAGATTCTTTCCTGCAACCCATTTGTTGAATATCTTTGTGTATCAACACTGTCATGTACCTTAAATCGGCAAAATCCGCCTTCACTTCATTCAATTGAGCAGTTGTAGCAAAATTTTCGGTATGAGGCATGTAGGCTTTACGAATGGAAAGAATGGGATTTCCTTCTGAAGTTGATGGATCAGTTGGAGGTTGGATTGGATTTTCGATTCTGGCTTGTGTATTGGTGTCATCCATTTGAGACTGCCTGAGGGTATTTACTTGACTAAGAATGGCAACTTGGTTCTTAGCTTGTATCTCAATCATCTTATGAGACAAAAAGTCAAAGTTTTTGAGGATACAACTCTGAAACACCTTGAAGTCTTCTTTCGTCATAGAGTTTGATTCCAAGTTGTGGAGACTTGTTTGCCTGGTGTTCGCGATATTCTTCACACCCTCCAATTTGTTTTATGTTAGAAGAATAGAACTATCAAGCCCATTAATTTTTTCGATGATTGATTCCTCCACCGATGTCATCTTCTTGTGAAAACTTTTTATTTCATTTACAGTTGTCAATTCATTGATTTTAGAGTGAATCTTTGCAAATTCACTCTAATAAAAGACACTGAAGTTGTTAAACTCCGTCTGTGTGACAATCATTGATAGGAAATCAGGATCAACAAATGATGCTGTTTGCAATCCCACAGCAGGTGTAGTTAGGCTTGTTGATGTGACAAACGCATCATACAACAGATGTACTTGGAAGTGGAATTTTTTTGATGTTCATTCCACCAGGACTTCTACCCAATCCTTGACCATCCATAGACGGAATGTCTATAGGTGTTAATGCAGGTTGACAAACAACCTGAACAGGTACGTCATGAAAACGTGTGATGGTGAAAGGAAGCTTAAGAGTTACTGGTTCTGCATTTGGCTTAATATGGGATGGAGTTCCCGACTCAATGTGAGCAAAAGAATGATGAGGATGAGACAAGTGATCCTCAATTTCAACATTAGTGCCTTTTTCAATACCTTCCACTAGAGAATGTGGAGAGGTAGCAGATGTGGGTGCCCGTCTTTTTGGGGATGAGGCAGGGTCCTCTTCTTTTTTTGACCCTATTCTCTATAAATGCTCTTTTTTTTCTCTTCTACCCTGTCTCTCATTCACATTTTCCCTCTCTACACTTTTAGGAGACATAACACTTTATGTCTCCTTCCCAACACTCTTTTCTTTTGGCCCTTCACTACTCGTCCTAGGTGGAAGGGCTTCTTGGGTAGGGTTTGCCGGTTTTGGCAGTCCCACAGAAGCGCAATATTCTCTAAGTACCCTATTATCGTTCCTAATATATGCTCTCAATTCCAATGGCAGTGGCATATGATTTTTAAAATTAGGAAGAGGAGTAGATAACGTTAGTGAATCCATGTAGAATTGTGGAACCATCTCCTCCTCCTCTCTTGCTGGAATGTTCGGTCGTAAGTGTATTGCCCCCTTCACGCAAAGTTGGAAGAATCTTTGAAATGGTATGTACCCAGGTGGCTTTGCAATGTATACTTTAATTTCTTCCATGAATAGTGATGCATAATTATAATGCATGTTGAAAGCTATTCCGTGGAAGGTTGTCAATGTTGGCCTTGATGCCTGATCCAAGCTTGAAGCTTTGGGCGATAAGCATCGATTGATATAGGAGAACAAGTAGTACCAAACAAGTGGTAAACCTTTTCTCCTGAAACTGCTTAGTGTTGGCAAGGGATCTCTGTATCCCAATGAGATCAAGTCTGTAATCATCTTCTTTTGAGATGGTAGGGCATCAATATATGATTTTCCCAACACTTCATTGTTATTCGGAAGGAAGAGCATCTTCCTTATCAGTTCAAGGGACAGGGAAAACCGTATCCACCTACAGTTGAAGTAATCTCATTTTGTTCCTCATCATAGGTTAGGTTCTTCCACCACTGTTGAAGATATTGAACAGGAACTTCATACCTTTTGGTGAACATCCTTTTCATTGGACGTCTTTTAAGCATCTCAATGACAATTTGATGCTCGGGTTTGAATTTTTCAGAGTTCAGATTTAGGGCATTATTGTTTTCCTTAATGACGTCATATTCAGATTCCGATAAAATAGTCTGACTTACATTAGGTTCTGCAATAGCTATAGCGATAGCAGCAGTCTATGTTGGTTGGCTTTCATGAGCATCTCCTACTTCCCTTTGAGATTCAGCGGGTTCAGGATTGTGTTCTTTAGGATTTTCAGTGACCTGTTCGTCATTTGCCACCGAAATCAGGTCTGGCTGATTGAATCCGTGTTAGCTGATGGATTCCCTAGAGGAAGGGAGACATGCTCCTGGATAATAACTTCAATGTTTCCAATCAGGATAGAAGTACCCTGGTTGCCTCATTGTCAGAATCAGAAGAAGAGGGTTCGAAGCAAGTTGTGGTGGTGTGGATTTTTTATCCTGGACGTTGGCTTGTGAGTTAGCCATTGATGGATTGCTTTGGTGTTCTGTGATTGCAAGAGGTAAGTTTGTATGAGGAAAATGAAGGCGAGAGTGTTGACGCTTCACATATATGAAGTATATATTTGTTTTAAATTTTAATAAAGTAGTCAAAATGTTTGTTTATAGAGTGACACGTGGAAATACAGGGTACTTATTGGACTCATTAAGCGTGCCAATTGAAAACCGTCATATTTTATAAATGTTTTATTACCATTAGGATGTAAGTTAACGGTTGGTCGTATCATATATGAACACGTGGCTGAAAACCGTCTTAGGTGCATTTTAGGCGAAGGAATGTGGTAAAAGTCTTGAACCTCAAGATTTTTCTTATCATCTCTGAATTCCAGTTCAGAATTGCGGGTCTGAATTAATATATCCAGATTTGGAACTCTATCCCTTGTACCTTCAGACTTGTGCCTCTAAATTACAAAGATTGGGTAGTATAAACTTTTTTCCCCCAAGCAGTACTTCCATATCTGTATAGACCTTATAAACTATCCTTCGTTATGTGAGAGTCAATATCTGTAAATTAACCCTTAGGAAAGCCATGAAGTTGTTAAACATCATATTCAACTGTCCAAGTCTGGAATGTGCAGAGTCACATTCTTGCCTCCGAACTTATAACCACCATGTTACATCTAGAACCAGCTCCAGACTTACAAATCTATATTCACAGCATATGGCGTGGGAAAACTTCCTCAACCTATAGACTTGAAGGTACGTGAAATTGGTCTAGGCTTGCAATCCGTATTACGAAGTCTGGGTTGGGAGAAAACGATTTTCTAAGACCAGACTTGCATATCTTTATAGATCTTATAAACTACCCTTAATCATGTGAGAATCAATGTTTGAAAATTAGCCCTTACGAAAGTCACTGAAGTTGTTAAAGTCCATATTAAAATGTTCGTGTCTGGAATATATATAGTTACTTCCTCACATCTGAATTTATAATTGAAACCGTAAGTCTGGGACACCACGTTCATACTTGAACGTGGACAGAGTACACCACTTCAGAATTTTCATAAATTCATAACCTCAAAATTTCAGTTATCGTCGGTTATAATCCCCATAAAATCGTGAATTTTTAATCATGGGATGTGGGTTTAAATTTTGATTCAATTTCTGTACTTTCCACTACTCAAATTGGCAACTTTTCTGAACTTCAAACCAGAACAATCAAAACGAATTGCTTACCTCCTGTGAGGTATGATAACTTCTTTTGATTAACCGACTTCAATATTTTGATTAATTAATACATGTTTTCCCTTCTACAAATTAATGGTTGTGAACAATATTACACTCATTCAAGATCTTGACATACAGAAGGATGATTTCACTATGAAGGTCCGAATCATTAGACTGCGGAAGCAATCGGTGTTTAAAAACCCGTCGAAATGATAATAATGGAGGAACAGGTAAAGTCTTATATCTTTCTCAAGCTTTAGTATTGTCAGCATCATATCTTATTATTATCTAAACTGCTTAAGATCTTGACATCATCACTACTCATTCATTTTTCATTTTTATCTTCTTAGGACACTAAAATACAAGCAAAAGAAGGATGCAGGTTGAAATGCAGGATTTGGAGTAAGTGTTTTTACTTTAATTTACTAACAGTAATATTCATAAACTATATAATTCTTTTCTTACAATTTACTTAGGGGGATTAAAATGCAAGTGACATTGTGGGATGCGTTCACCCAGGAAGTGAATGATTATGTTTCTACTAACAAGGACAATGAGATTGTTATTCTTGTTATTCAGTTTGCAATGGTCAAAATTTACAGAGGTTTGTCTGACTCACAACATATATGGTTCTTTCAAGCCTTGTTGTCTTAACTTGCTTCATTTGATTGTTTCTGAAAGACCATTTCTTTCTAACTCATTCAACGGTACGAGGTTGTTCATCAATTCGGATATTGATGAAATCAATGATTTTAAGAAAAGGTCAGCAATTTATATTTATTTTTTATTTCTGTTATATATCTTATATTTCCTTAATATACATTGTTGTTTACATATACTCCGATTCAAAAGTTTGATTTGGGAAAGTGGCGAATCTAAATCGTCACAACAGATTTTGATTCTCTCTAGATTGTCTTATTCATATCGTGAAGAATTTCTAGACAGAACCAGTAGAGCAAACATTGTTGAAATTAGTAAGACTATTGAGGTACTTATTTATTTAAATTGTATCTATACATTCAATAATTGCATTTTATCATAATGTATTGTACTTTATACACGCAAAATCACTAATTATATTAGGAACGGTGAAGGGATTTAGGAAGGATGTCCCTTGGTTTTACATGGGTTGCATGAGGTGTAACTGCAAGGTTCGACCCATGTACACTATAACCAACAAGGATGATGGCTCTGGTATGAAAGAAGAGAGTGAAAGTTTTGATTGTACGACTGACAGATGCAGAGGTAAAAAGACAGAGGTTTTGCCAAAGTAAGTAACAATTACATAACAGTGCTTTTCTTTAACTTTTGCACACTCACATTAATGTTCACTTAATAATCATATAGGTTCAGAATTTCTTTTAGAGTTCAAGACGATACTGGAATTGTATCATTGACATTATCTGATCGAGAAGGTAATAAAGTTTAGAATCAAAAGGCAACAAAGTTGTATGAAAAGGTTAAAGAGGTATGATTACAAGTCTTATCTTTTTTCATAAGTTATTTTTTTGGACTCCAAATGCCTGTTAGTTTAAAAGTTGTTTCTTTTTTTTTGTTAGAGTGGTGATTTAGATATGTTTCTGGATGACTTGGATGTTTTGCTTGCTCGGAGGTTTGCAATAAAGATTGACATAACTGGTTACAATATTAAAAACAACTGTTTCATTTATGGCATTTCAAAGCTAACAAATGATGATGCCATTTTGAATGAATTTGAGATGAGATGCGCTTCTCAACAGGTCCTGATTATCAGAAAATATGATCCAATTTAGTCTAAAATCTCTCTTAGTCTAACATTATTTCACAATTTACTCTGCAGCCTGCTGAATCAGAATCAGTAAATCTGCATTCAGCATATTTCAGTTCTCAAGATAAGTTAAAGGTATTATAAATGCCATCTTCAATGTAGTTTGTAAATTGAATTGGAAGCAACTAGTTCTTCAAATGCCATAACTAATTATTGTTTTATTTGATGGATGCTATTTCATTTACTGGTGAGAATACAACACCATCCGATGTCGATAAGAGCACTGTAGACAATTCAGAATCAGAAGAGAAGTTGTATGGCAGAAGGTGTGGGAAAGGAGTTGATAGGAAGCGGTTTTTTGAAAGTTGGTATGATGCCGATCAGGAAGGAAAATGATCGGCTATAAAAACATTAAAGATCCTGAAAATTGAAAAGTAATATTCTTGCTTTTGATGAACAATTACATTGAAACTCGTATTTGGTATTGTGTTGCTGGTTGAATTTTAGTTTGAACAATGACTTTTGCATTGGTCATTGTGTTATGATACACGCTTTCAATATTATTTATGCTGGATTTGTTATTAAACTCATTTGCATTACATAATTTTGTAATGCTTGATTTTCATGTTCATGAAAATTATATCTGGTCGTAAATATTTAACTATTTTTGGAAGAAGAGGTTATGGGCAGATGAATAACAGGCTGTACATGATCAGGTAGGCTTTACTCTGAATCCTTCTAGGCCTTCATTGATTTTTTACACGGCCTCTGTATACTGCATGCCGATATTCGTACTCGCTATACAGAGCTCTGAAGTATGCAGAGTTTCTCTTAAGCCTACTTTGAAGATTAGAAGCCTTGTATTAAACTTTGTTGCACTTGCAAATTAATTCTCAGACTGGGAAGGTAAGTCTCTATAACTCCTTTGCTTGGTCGTTTTTCCCCATCTGTGCCTGTTGATGTTTATCTGAAAATTCTGAAAAAATTCCAATACATGATACACGAATCAAAGGGGTTGTGATTCATCTTCAGGTTTAACAAGAGGATTTCTGGTATAAAGTATTTACCTTTTTGTGGACCCAGAGGTTGTACAGACACAGATGAAAGGTTGTATTTTGCACCACATGAGCATTATTTGTGCTTACCTTTGGTTTGCAAGTCTACATAGAGACAAAGCTCTTAATCAACAGTTAAGTGTATCATATACAAATGTTGTCACGTATTTCGATGATCATAAAAGCTTCTAAATAAATACTTATTTCACGAACATAGGTCTGATATCCTTTTCTAGAGTTAAATTAGATGGTTACTCAGAGTCGCAAATCTATAGAAACCTTACTTACACAGAGGCTCTGCCTTGAACATGCAGAGCCTCTATACAAGTCTACATTACGGAAGCAACTTCAGGTGCACTGCATGGTACATGCACATAGTCTGCGTAGTTCT
Organism: Cynara cardunculus var. scolymus; assembly: GCF_001531365.2. Taxonomy (NCBI): domain Eukaryota; kingdom Viridiplantae; phylum Streptophyta; class Magnoliopsida; order Asterales; family Asteraceae; genus Cynara; species Cynara cardunculus. The sequence goes on along the minus strand of NW_020201094.1, from coordinate 63,049 downwards.
GTATGAAGCACAAAATCAGGATTAGAGGTTTTGCGTAGCACTTGGAGAGGCAGAGCTCTTACTCAAGAGTTATGTGTATTATGTACAAAGGCCGCCTTGTATGTCAATTATCGTAGAGATCATCTTACATAAAGCGAAGATACGACCCCTGAATTTTTTTAACTTTCAAGCACTGTACTTTCGTTTCAATCGTATTGTACTCTGAATAGTCAGGGTAAAACAAAGGTTTTTTTTAAACTCTGCCTTTGATTAGACTTATGTTTTTAACTCAAGTAGGAGCCTGCTTTCTTTTTAACTTCTGTTGGAGTATCGTGAACTTCTTATTTAAGAAAAAAGATTGGCTACAAAAAACGTTAAAAATCCCTGAACTTCAGAAGTAATATTTGTGGTTCTGATGTACAACTACATTGTCTCTCGTATTTGGTATTGTTTTTCTGATTGGATTTTGGTTTGTACAATAATCTGTTAATTGGTCAATGTAGTATGCTATATGCTTTCATTATTATTTGTTTTGGATTTTTTATTAAACTTATTTGCATGAGCAACACAGAGGCTCTTCACTTAAGTGTTGAGAAAGAGCTCTGTCTCTTCATGTGCTACGTTCAGGCTCCCCTTCTTCATACAGAGCTTAATAGAGTTCTACACATGCTACGACGTCACTCTAACCTTGGCTCCGTGGTTCATACAGAGCTACACAGAGGCTCTGCCCTTAAGTGTGGAGAAAGAGCTCTATTTCTTCATGCCCTACGATCAGGCTCCGCCTCTTATTCTGAGAGTGGACACCAGACATGTAACTCTGGAACGCCTGAGTCTTAACTCTGGGAAATTTCTTCACCTTTGTGTCTTTCAAGCCTCACTCTATTCTTCATATAGACCTTAACAAAGATTCTGCACGTGCTACGCGGTCAATCTAAGCCATGCTCCGTGGTTCATATAGAGCTACATAGAGGCTCTACACTTAAGTGTTGAGAAAGAGTTCTGTCTCTTCATGTTCTACGCTGAGGCTCCCCTTCTTCATACAGACCTTGATAGTGGTCCTTCACGTGCTATGTCGTCACTCTAACCCTGCCTCCGTGCTTCGTAGAGCTACACAGAGGCTCAACACTTAAATGTTGAGAAAGAGCTCTGTCTCTTTATGTCCTACCTTGAGGCTACGCCTCTTACACTAAAAGTGTATTTCAGAATTGTAACTTTGGACCGTCTCTGGCTTAAACTCTAGGAAGTTTCTTCACCCTTATGGCTGTCAAGCCTGACTCTGTTCTTCATACAGACCTTCACAGAGGTTCTACACGTGCTATGTCGTCACTCTGACCCTGCCTCCATGCTTCATACACAGCTACATAGAGGCTTTGCACTAAAGTGTTGAGAAAGAGCTCTGTCTCTTGAAGTCCTACTCCCCTTCTTCATACAGACCTTCAGAGAGGCTCTGCACGTGCTACGCGGTCACTCTAACCCTGCCTCCGTGCTTTATATAGAGCTACATAGAGGATCTGCAGTTAAATGTTGAGAAAGAGCTCTGTCTCTTCATGTCCTACGTTGAGGATCCATCTCTTACTCTGAAATTAAACTTCAGAGTTGCAACTCTAAGCCGTCTGAGTCTTAACTCTGGGAAATTTCTTCCCCCTTGTGTCTGTCAAGCCTCTCCTTGTTCTTCATACAGACTTTCATAGAGGTTCTGCACATGCTACGACGTCACTCTAACCCTGCCTACCTGCTTCATACAGAGCTACACAGAGGCTCTACACTTAAGTGTTGAGAAAAACGTTTGTCCCTTCATGTTCTACATTGAGGTTGTCCTTCTTCATACAGACCTTGGCAGAGGTTTTGCACATGCTACGCCGTCACTCTAATCCTGCTTCGTGCTTCATACAGAGCTACACAGAGGCTCTGCACTTAGGTGTTGAGAAAGAGCTCTGTCTTTTCATGACCTACCTTGAGTCACCGTATCTTACTCTGAAAGTGTACTTTAGCCTTGTAAATCTGGCCCATCTCTGGCTTAAACTCTGGGAAATTTGTTCACCCTTGTGTCTGTCAAGCCTGACTCCGTTCTTCATACAGATCTTCACAGAGGTTCTACACATGCTATGCCATCACGTATTTCGATGATCAGATAAACTTCTAAATAAATACTTATTTCATGAACATAGGTCTGAGATCCTTTTCTAGAGTTAAATTAGATGGTTACTCAGAGTCGCAAGTCTGTAGAAAACTTACACAGAGGCTCTGCATTGAACATGTAGAGCCTCTACACAGGTCTGCATTATGGAAGCAACTTCAGATGTGCTGCATGTTACATGCAAATAGTCTGTGTAGTTCTGTACAAAGCACGAAGTCAGGATCAGAGGCTCTGTGTAGCACGTGAAGAGACAGACCACTTATTCAAGAGCTAAGTGTATTATGCGTCTTGTACGTGAATTATCGTAGAGGCTTTTAAATAAAAGGTTGTGAATGATCAGATGGCCTTTACTCTATATCTTTCTAGGCCTTCATTGATTTATCACACGGACACTACATGTTGCTTGCAGATATTCTTCCTTTCTGTACAAAGCTCTGAATTATGAAGAGTTTTTTTTCAGCGTAATTTCAAGACTAGAAGCCTTGTATTAAAATTAGTTGTACTTGCAAATTAAGTCTAATACTTGTAAGATAAGTCTCGAAATAGGTTTTTCTGTCATGATTGAATTTTGATTAGATCATTTATTTTTTCAGTTGATGATTACAATATGCTATATATTTTAATTTTTGCATATAGTATTAAACAGTTTTCCATACGTACATAATTATGTTGTTATAGCAGTCATAATTTTTAGTGATAACATCCTTCTTAGAAGTAAGAATTGAGAAGGCAGTATTCTGAATCCTTCTTCCTCTTAATTAATTTATGTCCAGGCTTCTACATGCTGCATGCAGAGCTTCTTCATGTTGCACGCAGAGCCTCTGCATGCCGTATGCAGAACTTCTGCACGTTGCATGTAGAGCATGTACATACTGCATGCGGAGCTTTTGAATTTTCTAGACATATCTCTGAAGTATAAAAGGGTTTACTTTAGAGTCATATCAAAAGTATGGTTCTTGTAATAAACCTATGAACCCGTCGAAGTTAAATGTAAGACTTGGAAGTTAACTCTGACCGACTTGATTATAGACTTATACAATAACTTTCATACGTGGTTTAATAGAAGTTCAATGTGCATTAATGTTTAAACCATGTATTACGGCTCCAAAATACTACTAAACAGACTTTAGATTTGGATTTAAATTGTAAATTGTAATTGTTGAGTGTCATTGTATATAGTTCCCTGAAACCAGTTCTAAAATGTTACTTTCAAGATGTCTCAGTCTGAACTAAAATACAAATGTTACTAATTGATGTCCGTATGTCCGTTAATATATAACTGTGATTTTTTACATTTTAAATGTTATCTCAAATTTATTTCACATACTTATTACAGAACTTTAGAAAAATCACCTTCCATGAATTGTTTATCATTCATGAGCCATGGCAGACTGTTGAAATGTTTCTTTCAAAGAAAACCCACGGCTTTAAATTTTGCGAAGTTATATTGTGTAGTAATTTGTCAGCCTTAGAATAAAACTCCAATACCTTTTCTCCAACTTAAAACTCTGTTATGACATTGGTTTTCATAGTTTGCAGGATTTGTAAATATGTTAATGTAGAAATTTGAAATATGCAACATGGTTTTTCACGAACTTATTATTTCTGCTCTTCTACAATTAATAGTTAACAGTCTGAATTCCACACTTGAACATGAAACTGCATCCTTTGCATAACATGGTAAAGACATAGGTTATTTTAGGTGATAATTTTATAAATTAACTTAAATATATCATTTATATTACGTTTAGGTTTTCCTCATAAGTAAAGAATGCTATCTGTAGATGTACATAATACAAGCACTAATTGCAAATCGAAACAAGATTCACCAAAACACTGTTTGTACGCAAAAGGCTATGAAAGAATTGAATGATGAGAGGTTTTGAAGGATGCATCTCAGAATGGTATTTGAATGAACAGAGTATAACACTTTTAAATTTTTATGCCTAAATACAAAGTCATAAGTAAAATCTGTTCCAAAATAAGATGAATATATTTAAAGTCATATTAACAAATTATATAGCCCTTTCCTTCCGTTTCTAAAACCCTGTCAAATCAAAGCTACTTAAAATGTACTCTAAAAAGGAAAGTTGCACAGAGTTAAAGATATGAATAACATATGCACATAAATATTGTATATACTCATAGTTAACTCCTCCGACAATACCTTGGTAGCTATCTGATTGTTACAAAAGGGTTTGAAAGGAATGAAGCTTGGTCTGATGCAATCACCCTTGTTTTCAAAATCATAAAAAAAAGAGTGATTGCATCGAACCAGGCAATATCCCTCACAAACCACTACTTGTTTTCTTCTCTGAAGAACCATTCATTCGTCTTCTTCATCCTTTAAACCATAATATTGTTTCATTTATATTTAATCTGCAAATAGGCCCAACAAAAAGCAAACTCGGTTGTAGTGTAAAAATTTATTGGAAACCATAAAGGACATATAGTATTGATTATAAAAAGTTATTTTTAAAACTGACGGTTGAAATGACCTCCCAAAGTTTTAAATAAGTTTAATACTTTTTTCAAATTGTTATAACCGGGTCTGAGACAACCTGGGTTGAGGTAAATTATACATGTTTATTATTTGGATTATGTGAAATGTGCATATTTAAGTAGAAATGCATGAAGCATTTATGTGAAATATGAACATGATATCATGCATATTGTGAAAAAGATAGCATGACATATATAATTCATACGTGTATGCATGTAGTGTGAAGCATGCATGAGGTGGTGTTTATTGAGTTTAAATATTCGGGTGAAATCATTGTATCTTCATGGTTAAGATATCATGAATTTTATAATGTAAAATCCACCGCCTAAGATTATTTCTATTGGAGGAAGCTTTTACCGCCTTTAAGTTTTTATAACTAAAATAATCTTCACCGCCTTGGTGAGAGTATTTAAAGAAGTAAAAAGATAAGATTTTATCTTATCATTTCAAATTGAAGTCTGTTCAAAAGAGAATAAGCTTTTGCTGTGTGAAAGGTGTTCTTGAAGAATTTGTGATAAGAATAAGCTTTTGCTGTGTGTTTATCTTCAAGAAATCTGTTTGATAAGGTGAGTTTTAAACTACTGTTGAGTATAACTATTAGTTTTAAACTACCGTTGAATATAAACCGTGAGTGGTTTTGGAACTAGTTTCCTCATATATTTGCGTATCAACTGTTGAGTTTGATATTGGTTTWGAAGTTAAGATGATAAACTGTTTTTGACAGTTTTATGATGTTGTTATCTTGGAATTTGATTTTGATAAATATCAAATAGAGTTGTGTTCTTCAACAGCCTTGAGAAGTTGTTGTTTGAATATGTTTTTGGAACTGTTTGAAAAGAATTAAACAGTATCTGGGTTTTAAAACAGTTTGAAAGAGTTTATGGAAAAACAGAGTTTTGAACTGTTTTGAGGAGAACAGATTGTTCTTGAGAATAAAAGGTTTTGAGTATAAACCTATGTTGGAACCATGATTTGGTTTGAGGATTATGAACAGGTTCACTCTGACAGGTAACTGAGGTCTGTCTTTGGATGAACTACTTCATATTAATGAGCAGGATGGTATAAGGGTGGAACATCATGTAAAGGAGATAATCTGGAGGGTATAAGGTGGGACAGTATCGGCATCGTCTAACTCTTACCATGATAACTGTTAGAGTTAAAACAGATTAGAGTTCTCACTTCTTGGTGATTTGAGGATTTAGAGATGTTGTCTTTAGTAGAAATGATGGTAATRATGTGATGGTATTGGAGATAATATAATTGAGTAATAATGCTTTGGGTAAAAGCATTGATTATGAGGGAACAGAGGAGCTCTGGTTATATCTTGCAAGGACCAGAGAAGCTCTGATTGACTTTCATAATGGAACCAAAGGATGCTGGTTATTTATGAAAAATCTTTTATAAGATTTATTGGTTTGGAAAATAAGCTTTATATCTTGAGAAGAAAGCTTAGTGATTTGATTCATTGTTTTGAAATGGTTTTTCGAAAGAGTTTTTATACTTAGTCTTTTTATGAAAAACAGACCAGTGAAGCTCTGGTTGACTTACACGTTGAACTAGAGGGGCTCTGTTTGGTCATGTTTTTGAACCAGAAGCTCTGGTTAGTACAACCAGAGGCTTTGGTCGAAGATGAACTTTTTATAATTGTTCGTTTTATGTAAAAGGCTATCTTATTGATTGAAGGTTTCTCTAAAGATCGTTTTTGAGAAATTATATGAGTCAAAGATGCTGGTTAGTACAACCAGAGGCTCTAGTCATGAAGACCAGAAGCTCTGGAAGAGAGACCAGAGGAGCTCTGGTCCTGTGTTGAAAATTATTCTAAATATAGTGTGAAACCAGCGGCTCTGGTCATGAAGAGCAGAAGCTCTGGAAGAGAGACCAGAGAGGCTCTGGTCTTAGATTTTGAAATATTTTTCTAAGTGTTGTTTGAGACCAGAGGTCCAATGGACCGAAGCAGTATGTTTTTAATTTTGCTTCATATGTTGAATGATTTGAAATAAATGTTTTGGTGATCTTCATCCTGCATTACATAAAAGGGAACCACACTAGACATTCATGTCTAACCCTCATTTTTGTGTTTTCAAATTACGTGTGCAGGTAACGATAATAAGGGAAAGCGTGTTATGTGAATTACTTCCCTATATGCTTAGCTATTTTGGAAGCTTAGATGCTAGGATACAAGATTATGTACTTTTGGAATTTTTGGGTTGTGTATTTTATATTCCAAACTCTTGTATCATGGACCTATGTGGGGAAAACATATATTATATATATATGAAAAATATGTGTTATATGCAATATGTGGAATTGGGGTGTTTCAGAGATGGTATCAGAGCCTAAGTTTAAGGGGTTTAGGTGATCAATTGCATGATGATGCCTATACTTAAACTATTCTATTGCATATTAGGGTCCTAGACATAGTTAGATCCTTTGGAATAAATATGATAAATTAAGGGATCAGTGTGTAAGGTACATTTGGAATTACATCTGCCCAATGTAATTTTGAATCTACAGGTACATATCTGAACTTGAATATTTTATTATATTTGGGAATGTGAAAAAATGTGTGTTTTAACTATGATATCTACAGATGGCAAGTCG
>NW_020201094.1:54170-55511 GCF_001531365.2 Cynara cardunculus var. scolymus | reverse complement strand
AAAATGCCTACAAGGGTGGAAACAGAACGAATAGAGATAAATTCTTCCATACCGACACCAAGCACAAAAGGAGGGGATATTAAAATGTTTCTAACATGCAAACCACCAGCTTTTTCGAGTGAGCGAAATCCAGTTAAAGCTATGTGTTGGATAAAAGAGATTGAATTAGTATTCAATACCGTACGTTGTTCAGAAGCCGACAAAGTCAGGTTTGCTATATCAGTTCTGAAATCTAATGCTTTGTATTGGTGGGAAATAGAGTCTCTTAGAAGAATGGATATTTTACAAACCTTGTCGTGGGCAGAATTTGTGAACAGATTTAAGGAACAATTTTGTCCCAAAACAGCGGTTAGGCAAATGGAAGAGGATTTCTTGAAGTTAGAACAAAGCTCTGGATCAGTTAGAGAATACACAGAAAAGTTCATAGAGTATTCTAGATTTGCTGAGCATTACATATCCTCTGAAGCAAGAAAAATTGAGAGATATATCTGGGGTTTGAAACCCTTGATTAGAGAATTTGTTATAGGCGATGAATCCTACCACATTTTCATTGGCAGTCGACGCAGCTGAAATTACAGAAAGAAACAAAAATATAGGTGATGAAGGAAAACAAATAGAAAAGAGGAAATAGGAAGGATCTTCAACAGGATATCGAGGATCCAAGTCCTTTAAGTTCAACAAGAAACCAATGCAGAGGTCGATAGAAAAGATTTGTCCTAGGTGTCGACAATATCATCAAGGAGAATGCAAACCTGAACCAATGAAATGCTTCAATTGTGGTGAGATTGGACATTCATCGAGATATTGTCCAATGATCAAAAGATGTTTCAAATGTAATTCACCAAGTCACTTTAAAGATCAATGCCCACAGCTTAAGACTCCACAACTAAGTTTGGGAAACAGTACCACAAGTGGTCKAGGGAGACCAAGTTTGAATAGAGGAGGACTAGGAAGGACGCAAGGACGATCCTTTCAGATGACTAAAAATGAGGCAAAGACAGTTCCAGACATGGTAACAGATACCTATTCCATCAACTCCGTATATGCTAAAGTGTTATTTGATTCGGGAGCAAACTTTTCATTCGTATCTCCTGCTTTTGCTGAAATTGCATGTTTAGTTTCTATGCCACTTTACAAAAAATTAGTGGTTGACACCACTAATAGTCAAGAAATTGTTGCTTATGTGTTCGAAAAATGTACCATTTCCATCGAGGGTTGTGAGTTGCCCATTCGGTTATTCCCTATGTCGATGAAAGAATTCGATGTAGTGGTGGGTATGGATTGGTTAGCTGAAAATTAGGCAGCTATTTTGTGTAATCAAAAGAAGATTGAAATTAAGTT
>NW_020201094.1:51524-52724 GCF_001531365.2 Cynara cardunculus var. scolymus | reverse complement strand
TGACTGTGAAATTCTTTACCATCCAGGGAAAGCTAATGTTGTAGCAGATGCGTTGAGCCGAAAAGAAAAAGGATGAATTATCAAAGCCGTGGCGATGAAAATAAATGTSAGACCAGATTTTCATACAGATATTCAAAGGTGTCAAGTTGAAGCTGTTAAAGAAGATCACTTGACCGAAAGATTGGGAAAAATGATGGATAACTTAGAAAAGAATGATAAAGAGATACTATGCTTTCAAGGACGAATCTGGATACCACATTCTGGGGGTACAGAGGTGGAGGTGGATGCGGATGGTGGGATGGGAAGGTTGGCTATTATTTTCCTCACCTCTGTAGTGAAGGAGGTAAAGGCGTCATCAAAGGATGGAGCTGCAGAGGGGGGTGGAGGAGGGGTTGGTTAAGGTATTTGGGCTAAGATGGTGGTTGGGAGTGAGGTAAGGGTATTTTGGATGGTGGCCATTTGGGTGGAGAGGGAGGCTAAGGTTTCATCGATGGATGTGGTAGGGGGAGGGGTAGGTTGAGGGTGTTGGGACAGTATGGTGGCTAGGAGGGTGTCGAGGGTTTGGGAGATGGTGTTTATTTGGGTGGTGATGGAGGCTAATGGTCTCATCGGTCGCAGTTGCCTGGGCCGTGAGGGTGGTGATCGTTCATAGGGCTTCTTGATGAACTTCTTCTGGAACTATTTTGTGATCAAGGCCAGAGACTTGGCAAAGGCTTTGATATCATCATCTGATTCAGATGTCTCGTCCTCAGATTCTGATTCTACTACCAGTGCTTTCTTTCCTTTCTTCTTGTGGTCTCTGGTGGAGGTCCTTGAAACATCCTTTTCTTCAGCAGCAAGAGCAAAGGGTCCACCGATTGATACTTTCTTCTTCATGATATCTTGCTCTTGTGCAGCAAGCGTTCTATACAAGTCATGAAGTGACCAGCCGTCTAAGTCCTGATTTGCTTGGAGAGACATCGAAAGTTGTGTCCACTCATCCTTGGGCATGTAGTAGGCAGGAATTTCTGCTGTGATGCTCGTTCTTGGGACTCTTGGAACAAGAGTCTGTGGAATGTAGGGACCCTCCATGACAGATCGCAGAAGATTTATGTCCATCCGTTCCAGAAAGTTTACCATCTGTATCATCCATTGTGGATACTCTTCTCTTTGAAGAGTTGGAGGTTTGGTGAGGGAACCAACACTATAAGCGGAATTCCA
>NW_020201094.1:43251-50779 GCF_001531365.2 Cynara cardunculus var. scolymus | reverse complement strand
AAGTTTACCATCTGTATCATCCATTGTGGATACTCTTCTCTTTGAAGAGTTGGAGGTTTGGTGAGGGAACCAACACTATAAGCGGAATTCCAGTTGGCCATTTAAGATTTTGGAAGAGAAAACTTACGTTTTTAAAGATCTTTTATGATTTTTTTTTTTTAATTAAAAAATGCGAATTGAGAGATTTTAATGATCATTTTGATTGGAAAAACAATCAACTGGCTCTGATACCAATTGTTGATCCCAGATCTCTCAATAACACTAATAATTAAGTTAAGAATAACCTAATTATGTAGTTTGGATGAATAAAATGATGAACACTCAAGAACAATTGATGAACATTCAAAGATTATACTTGAGTGTCAGTGGTTTCACTTTATTTCAATAATTGTGAAAAACGTAAAAGAGTCGAAGATTACAATAGACCTAACCACCTATTTATACTAGTAAGCTAGCTAAGAAGATAACTATCTAGCCATACTAAGGGGCCGTTTACCAAATACTTACTCGGTAAGCGCTTATCGGCAAATTTAACACTATCATTTACTTAGCGAGTAAGATTTTAGTCCATCAAAACGACATCGTAGGCAATAATTTAACCGGTAAGCACTTACCACGGTAAGCACTTACCGTGGTAAGAGTCATTGCCCTCACTTACCGGGTAAGACTCTTGGTCCTTGTCTCGCTCTAAACGGATAAGATTCTTGGTCCTTACCATATTCATCTGTTAATGTTGTGATTTGGTAAGCACTTACCCGGGTAAGCATTTGGTAAACACGACCCCTAATTAGCTAATCTTCTAAGAAAAGATAAAGCTTATCTAAACATGGATAATTAATAAAACAAGATAAACTTTGTAGAATCCAGTTGTTGATTAGTCATCTCCAGCTGTCTTCCATGGGGCGTTGTTTCAACCTTATCTTCATATATTCATCGCATGCCTCTGGTTGAACTAGTGAGGAAAACTCCAAGTGTTGGTACCTAGAGGGGTTATGAAGATGTACTTTCCATAGCATATTTAGTCAGTTCATCGACCCTCTGGTTGTTCTTCAGACTTAGTTGTTTTGCCTTGAAGTCTTCCATCGGCCTTCTGGTTCTTCATTACTTGTTTGTCTTCATTACTTCCTCATATAAGACTTATGGGGTCTAAGAGTTTGCCTCGTATATTTTAATGGAGGAAAATTAGTCAAACTTTTCCCCAGTTTTGGTGTTAGACTGGAAAATAACTATCGATTTAACTCTGAACGAACGGAATTCATAGTAACCTTCTAATTCTAAGAAGTATGAAGAATCATAATTCTGAAGCAAAATAATTATGCTTTCTTATAACTCAGAAAAGTAATTCCGAATAGGGGTTAAGGGTTGCATTCAAAATCTAATGCTTTTCATGTTGTTGATTTGTATCACTAATGGCAGTTAAGTGTAATGGGATTAATTCGTTGATCCACCTAAGCGTCATAAATATCGAACAGAATTCTGAATTTAAATTGGGGAGAAGGAGTTCAGATTTGTTCTCAGATTTTTATGGCAGGCTACCATATAAGTCTGGCATTCAATTATGAATGTTGACAAGGGAACATAAGTCCAGACTTTCATGAGCATGCTACAAAAGTATGGAAAGAATGACTCCATATTTTGTGCTACGCAGAGCATATCAGAGTTGTTTTCTACACAAAAAAAGGAACATAAACGCGTAGAGGGACACATGTCACTTAATTAGACCTATTTGAACCGTAAGTGAAGCTCTGTGTGTATAGTGACACTCTACATGAAACACTTAAATTTTTTTATGCCTTTTTCATTAACTCTGACTTGACAATTTTGGTACATAACTCTATGAAACTAACTTGGAAAATAAAACTGACAAGCAGTTTATTAACTTACGTTGTATTTACACCTTTAATTTACGGTTTCCATAACCGCCTCATCTGGGTAATCATTTGTTTCTTATAAAATTATTGTTATGACAGTAACTAATTATGATGATGATATGATCCATGTAACTGTCGTAAATATCGAAGAGAACTCTTAAATTTAAATGAGAAAAGGAGTTCATATTTGTTCTCTGATTTTTAAGGAGCGCTACATTGTAAGTCTAACAGACTATTGTTACTGTTGACCAATGAACGTAAGTCCAGACTTTCGCGTCCTGACTTATAAGTCTGGAAAGAATGGCTCCAGATTTTGTGATAGAACATATGTAACAACCCACAATTTCCACCATACAGATAATCCACATGATATTACTCATAGCACAAAATGTAACATCGTTTACAAAATACTGATTAACAAAAACTTTCTTTGATACATTTATGAGTAACTAAAAGTCATCAATTCTAAACTTTTCCCTTGCCTCTATCCTGCGAAGTATGATGACCTGCAAAACAGGTTAGTCCAACAACTAAGCGTTAGACCCAAAAGGTCTAGTGAATGTATATAACTCATACCAACAACATACTTTCTAAACTAGCAGTTTAGAATCAAACCTGCATATCACAAACATTTTATCTATATCTATCACATATCTTTTCATCTCTCTCGCGGTTACACCGCCATTTCATCTCTCTCGCGGTTACACCGCCATTTCATCTCTCTCGCGGATACTCCACCATTTCATCTCTCTCGCAGTTACACCGCCATTTCATCTCTCTCGCGGATACTCCGTCATTTCATCTCTCTCGCGGTTACACCGCCATTTCATCTCTCTCGCGGATACACCGCCATTTCATCTCTCTCGCGGTTACACTGCCATTTCATATCTCTCGCGGTTACACCGCCATTTCATCTCTCTTGCGATTACACCGTCATTTAATCTCTCTCGCGGTTACACCGCCATTTCATCTCTCTTGAGAAATTTCATATCAAAAGCTTCAACACATTAACCAGATTTTATGTCCGGTCAACCTTGTTCGGATATGAAATCCGGACAATTACTTAGAGTAGAAAAAGATAAATCGGACATGGCTTGAGCGATTTAGCTCTTAATCCGGTTAACACTTGGGCGGTTTAAGAATAAACCGGTCAACACTTGGGCGGTTTAAGAAGATATCCGGACAACACTTGGGCGATTTAAGAATAAACCGGTCAACACTTGGGCGGTTTAAGGAAAATATCCGTCAACTCTTGAGCGGTTTAGATGAAATCCGAATAATATATGAAACATAATAAACCGTTTCAAACAATTACAATTGTTATACCACAATTGATACATTAAAGCATAAAACACTCACCTTATAAAAATGATCAGATTAAGTCTGTTATTTATCTTCAGCCTTTTTTCTCAATACGCAGAAAAATTCTCAAAAACAGCCTCCTCTTCTTTTAACATACACTTGCTATTTATAGCAAATGTATGGCCGCCCTTCAAAAGTCGGCTAACATACACAAAATCTCACAATCCATCATACACACACAAATATATATATATATATATATATATATATATATATTAACTAGTGGTGTACCCGCACGATGCAGCGCGTGTAAATCACAATCCTGAAACATTAGTTTGTATGGTTATTTTACAAGTCAACAAATATATAAAGTTGAAGGTTAATACAGTGTGTTAGTAAGACCCATTTAAAAAAATTGCACACATGTTTGGTTTCTGAACCCATTTTCCTCAGCTCATTACAAAATTTGAAAAATTCTTGACTAAACAAAGAAATACAATTGTTTGTAAATTATGTTCATCCGTATATCCAAACTGTTGTTTGTTTTTCGTGATGCACTCATCCGTAAATATTTCCTGCAAAAAACATCGCAATGGTTTTAATAGAAACATATGGTACCAAATGTGTAATAATATAATTGTTGATTATACTTTATTAATCACGTAAAACTTCTTAATAGACGGCGTTTGAGGTGTAGACTCTGGCATGGATGAATTTTTTAACAGGTTTCACACAAGCAGTAATGCTCTCAGAAGCTTTGCCTACACACAAGTGTGTGAGAGGACTCTTTCACAAGAAGAACCATAAGTCATTTCTAATTGGACCCTAACATGTTTTCCAAAGAATGCTTGCATGACTTATGATGGCTTATGGCCTCGGCTTATGTAGTCTTAAGAAATCAATCTTCTATAACATATGTGGGATACCAGCGATGCTAACAAAATGCATGTAGATTGAAAATAGATGGTATTTACCAAATCATTCTTTTTGACTAAGCATTTTCAAGTAAGATGAAATGGAAATAGAACTTGATCAACTAAGAACTTATTTCACTCTTTGCATGCTAACAGTCATATAAAGATAACTACAAATAACAATTTCTTTACAAACTGTAACAATTCTAATATTAGGAATTGGTTGTCTATGAATTTGCGAACATTTTTAGCAAAGCATGAATGAAACCTTTGCATGCAATGAAGAAAATACATTTCAAAGCATGAAAAGGGAAAATCGTTCACGTAACAAACAACTAGCAATCTTTCTACTTCAAATTCACCATCAGAAATATCAGGATTGCCTTATTTCTCCTCAGAATCTGATTCTTCAGATTTTATACTTGTATCTTCGGCAAAGATAAAAGTGATATTTAACACCTTGAGTCACTTAGTATTAATAAGGGAAGAATATAAATTCTAAACCAATATACTGTTGGATGAACCTGTCTCTATCCCATTCTTGATCTACTATTTAATGCTAAATCATCTGTTGGATTCCTGGACAGAACCACACTACTTAGATGAGACAACAAATATGAACTTTGTTGACTTGATCTGTAAACAATCGAACAAAGAGGATAAATCAACCATGGCTGCATACATCCATGTTGCAATGTCAAAAGAAAAAAAAGACCATTTGATCTTGTTTTTTCACATTACCATCCAAGTTGCCCTGCCAATATGCAGATAATCTCTTAGAATCCACTCAGATGCATACAAATTCATCATCATAGCCTCTTACAATCTGTTAGAGATGCATATATTTTTTTTCTAGCAAACGAACTGTGAGGACAAAAACTGTTAAATTTTAACAAACCACAAGGACAAAAAATGCAAGGGTTGTCGAATTCTGGAGAAAATCATTGGCTACAAAGAATGATGTTTGACTAAATAAAGGCAAAATCAGATTTTGGTACAAACAGAGGGGGGCAGGCACCCTTAGAAACCATCATCTTTATCTTCACTGAAATCAGCCTCATTTCTCTGAGTGGAATTGTTTACAGCTTAATTTGGATTATATGCTCAGATTTACAAAAAGATTCAAGAATAGTGTAAATCCTACAGTTTACCATTCCAAAGACAGACCCTCCTCTGAATATATATATATATATATTCAATCTTTAGAATTCATATACATATACAAATATCTATACATATATATATATATATATTCAATCTTTGGAATTCATATACTTTTCTGATGCATAATTCTAGCAGGCATCAATCTTTAAGTACGAAACTACAACAATGCTCTCCTTGTAAACCAATAGATAAATTGATCTGTATACTTTATGAATGTCAACTTCAATCCTAGCTCCTTCAAAATTTCTAAAATAAATGCTTCTTGATTATTTAAGAATTCATGTTCAAAGAACCAACATGATTCAAATGGTTGAAAGTTATCAGGGTTAGAGCAGATTGATCAAAATTTGCAACGATTAACTTCAAATTTTACCTTTTCATTGTTTTTTACTTCTTTTCTCTTTTCTGAATACAGTTTCAGTAACAAAAAGGACTTGTTGGTATCATCAAATAGATATTAAGAATTGCACCAACAGTAAAACGTCTTTATCAAAAGTGTTCTCTATAATGGAGTATGTACTCCCCAGCCAGAGTCCTTTTGTACATGGACAATGAGTTGATGCTACCAAAATCACTACTCCTTCCAAAAAGCCACAAAAGTTAAAAAAACCATAGTGTTAAAACAAAGACAATCAATCACCTACTCCACTGATCAGGATGATGAAATACTAACAAAACATGAGGTAATAGTATTAATAAGAATATGTTTGCAAACCATATTTCACTCATGCATAACCAAAGTTACCTAAATAAATTGCCACTTTTTAATCAATATATGTGAGGTTCTTACACTATTCCATAATTATACTTGTATAATAAGAAAAAAACAATATTTCATAATATTCAGATTATGCATGCTCAACAAGTGATGAAAAAGCCACTTTCACCTAGCCGTGGAGAATGGTGCAACAAGGTAAAAGTGTCTGGCCATATATTTTAACATCCAAGTTCCAAAATATCCAATTATTTGTTTAGAATAATTGATTATTTATTGGGTTATAGTGGGTTTATAATTTAGTGGGAGTTTGTAGATCCAAATGGGTTCTTAGACGGGCCAAGTCGACCCAACTTGAGTTTAGCATTATAAAATAAGAGATTTGATCCATTTTCCATATCATCTAAGTCTAGAACTCTCACCCACACTTAAGGTGCGATTTACACACATTTAAGGATAATCCTTCAAACCGTGATGATCCATGTTATATTCTTGAAGATTAAGTGTTAATCATCAAAGGTATGCTTCTAATTTCAAGTTTATTTCAAGTAGATTTGTATAATTAGAGGCTAGATTCTGTTTTTGAAATATTATAAAGGATAATGTTGATTATTGTGTGAATCGGAAGATATTTTGGGTAGGTAAGTAACATGCAGTGAGTTTTATGGCAAAATCTGGGTTTAAGTATGGTAAAAACAGGGGTTTAATAGAGGATTTTTCAAGAAGTGTAAATAGGATAATCAATATCTAAAGTGTATAAATTAAGGTTGAGATATGGTTGGTTTTGATTCTGAAATGTTTACTCCAGGGGCTGTTTTTAAGACTAATTAGAACCTTTGAAGGTTTATCGCTATTGTTGGTTGGATTGGCAGTTACCGCGTTTGGTCGTTTATAAGAAAGCACTGTGAGTTTATATCAAACTTATACTTATGTATAGTATAAATATATGAACTTTTGTTGAAAAGTTGCTGAATTTCTTGCATGTGTTATTTTGTAAGATAAATTTCTCCCAAACTGTGTTTTGGTACCGCTTAATCCTGTTAAATTTATGTTTAAGTCTCGGATCCGAGACTGTTTCCTTGGTTTTTAGTTGAACCATGATCTATGGGTATTACTTTGTGTGATGCGCCGTAGCATGGTGTATGTCCACGTATCCCAGGGAGAAGGAGGTTGGGTGTGGCATACTGGTTGTATTCACGTATCCCAAATGATAAGGAGCAGGGTGTGAATACTTGCACGGGCCCAGTAGATGAAGGGGGGTATGGTGCACATAAAAACTTTATTTTGAAAATGGTACCTTTGGTGTTGAACACCCTTTTGGGCTGAAATTGATCTTATTTATCTTAAAAAGTCTTTATAAACGTTGTATGTTAAGATTGGAAATTCAAAGTTTTTATGCTGTGATTAATGGCCAAGTTTGGAATTTTGGGTCCTTTGAGACCATCGATCCTCTGGTTTCATTATGCTATGAATCCTTTGAAACCATCGATCCTCTGGTTGCATTGTGCTATGAACCCTTTGAGACCATCGATCCTCTGGTTGCATTGTGCTATGAACCCTTT
>NW_020201094.1:36381-42891 GCF_001531365.2 Cynara cardunculus var. scolymus | reverse complement strand
TTCTGCTTCGTTATGATTTGCTTTGTATTTATAATATATATAAATATAAGCTTTGGTATAATCTCACTAAGCCTTGTGGCTTAATCTTTTAGAATGAACTTTCTCTTCAGGAAAGTTGATAGCTGCCCAGGTAAAGGACTAGACGGTCTAGATCTGCTGTACGAGTATCGTTTTGAGTTGGATCTAGGTATATAATACTTTTGAGTAGACATATTTGTATTTTATGGATCCGACTTATAGTACTGAGAATTGTCTATTGCAGAGTATGTTATTTTGTCTTTTGGTGGAAATTTATAACATATATCCCGTATTTGCTTGGAGATTGTTTTATGGAAAATTTATTTGGATAAATAGTTTCTTTTATTCAAAGAGCGTAACTGATGTTACAATTATGGTAGCAGAGCGCGGTTTAAGAGAACTGAATATCAGAAATGGTATTTAGACTTAAACCTAAGCATTGAGATCGTATAGTAACTAAGTGATGATGATACGGGATATGGACCAATAGAAAGACCTAAGATGGATGAGGACCTAGGATTAGGAAATATAATTGATATATTTATGTTACGTTTTTAGCTCGATGACGGATCACGACGAGGCGAGTCACACTCCACTGGACCCCAATGTCGGAGAAGATGTTCCGGGTAACACCAATAATAATGGAATGCTCCGATATCCCCTCGTACCGAGAGGCTCATGAAACACATGACGTATCAGCTTCAGATGGCGTTAGAACAACAACGACGCGAATTTGAGAAACGGTTGTCGGAAGAGCGTGGACGTAATAATACCTCAAAATCTGATGATAGAGGTAAGGGTCCAATTAATGATGATACGCCACGAACCAAAACTGAACGAGTCTCGTTTAAAACCTTCTGATGCAGTGGTGCGACAGAATATACAGGACAATCAGATCCTGTACTCGCAATGCAATGGATACAGAATACCGAAAAGGTGTTTCGGTTCACTCGAGTGCCCGATGAAGATAAAGTGAAGTATGCATCCGCGATGTTCATTGATCGAGCACTGGTGTGATGCGATAATACGTTCGAATCTCTTGACCCAATTACCCAAGAGAATATGACGTGGAAAGAATTTCGAGCTATATTCTTTGAGCAATACTGCCCAGTGGACCTTCAGAGGCGCCTTGAGAAAGAATTTTTGGACCTAAAGCAGGGAAGTATGATCGTGATTGATTACGAGACTGAATTTAACCGAAAGGCATGGTTTTCCCAACGGTTTTTGACTTCTGACCAAGACAAGATTGATCATTTCGTCGATGGGCTATGACAAGAAATCCGTGATTTCGTTACAAACCGTGATATTCTGAGTTTTGGTAATGCTGTTGAATATGCTCGACGCCACGAACATGATCTGACGATACCCGATGATACCGTTTCCACACCAAAACGGCAAAGAACTGACAGGACTTTTTCGGTGCCGTCACATAAACCATCACGACTATTTACACCGAGACGGGCGCAGACTCAGAACAATCCACGTGCTTCTTCTAAAGTCTATACGTTACAATCGAGCACACCAAAGGACTGTCGGAGGTGCGGAAAGACACACCAAGGCCGGTGTGATTCGGATTGACCTGTTGTTAAATGTTTTTGTTGCGGTAAAGCGGGTCATGTTAGGACGAACTATCCCCAGAGAGATCTTGCATGTTTTTCCTGCGGAGTGTTAGGGCACCATAGGAAAGAATGTCCCCATATAAAAATGGTTGAAAGCAAAGCCTCGGTACAACAACCAGCGAGAAGGGGTACTTCAACCCAAAAGGAGGAGGTGCCCATGGCACGAGCAAGGGCTTTTCAAATCACAGCGGAGGAGGCATTGAAGGAACCGGATGTCGTAACAGGTATTTTCCCTCTCAATAATAGGCCCGCATGCATTTTATTTGACTCGGGAGCCACAAATTCTTTTGTGTCACTGTATTATACTCAGTACCTTAATTCTGTGCCGGTCATGCTTGAAAAACCTTTTAATATTGACACTGCGAACGGAGTGACACTCGTAGGTGATAAAGTTTACAAAGACTGTAAATTAGAATTAGATGACCATGAGTTCACGGTCGATTTGATCCCAATGGATATTCATAACTTTGATGTGGTAATTGGTATGGATTGGTTGACGAAGAACCGAGCAGAAATCATTTGCTCACGGAGAATGATACGAATTCCGATGGAAAATGGAGAATTCATTTATGTCTACGGTGAACGATGAGCGATCGACCTTAAGACAAGATCGGTACTCAAGGCTCGACATTATTTAACTAAAGGATACTCGTCTTTCTTAGCGTATGTCCTAGATTCAACAAAGGAGATGAAGAAAAAGAATCTGGACAATGTACCAATAGTACATGAATACCCGGATGTGTTTTCGGAAGACTTGCCTGGATTGCCACCAGACAGGCAAGTGGAGTTTAGAATCGATTTGATACCGGGTGCAGCACCGATAGTGAAGACTCCTTATCGTCTCGCACCCCCAGAGATGAAAGAAATGATGAAGCAACTACAAGAGCTATTGGATAAAGATTTCATACGATCGAGCACTTCACCATAGGGTGCTCCGGTGTTGTTTGTCAAGAAGAAAGACGGATCTTTCCGGATGTGCATTGATTATCGTGAGTTGAATAAGGCAACGATTAAGAATAAGTACCCGTTACCTCGTATTGATGATTTGTTTGATCATCTTCAAGGTGCAAGGTTCTTCTCCAAGATTGATCTCAGATCAGGTTATCACCAGCTAAAGGTACGAGAGGAGGATGTACCTAAGACTGCTTTCCGTATGAGATATGGGCATTATGAATTTCTGGTGATGCCTTTTGGTCTCACAAATGCCCCAGCTGCGTTTATGGATTTAATGAATCGAGTATGTCATCCTATGATCGATAAGTCCGTCAATGTATTCATTGATGACATCCTTGTGTACTCGAAATCGGAGGCTGAGCACACAACACATCTTCGACAGATGTTGGAATTATTGAGAAAAGAGCGGCTCTACGCTAAATTTTCGAAATGTGAATTCTGGCTACGTCAGATACAATTCTTGGGACATACCGTGTCCGATAATGGTATCTCCGTGGATTCTGCTAAGATTGAAGCAGTACAGAAATGGGAACAACCCAAAAATGCTTCAGGGATTCAGAGTTTTCGCGGTCTAGCAGGATATTATCGACGTTTTATTCGGGATTTCTCTAAGATTGTTGTCCCTCTCACTTCCCTTACCCGTAAAGATGTAAAGTTTGTGAGGATCGAAGACCAGGAGAAGGCATTTCAGACTCTGAAAGATTGTTTGACACATGCACCAATTCTTGCCCTACCTGAAGGTAGTGAGAATTTTGTAGTCTATAGTGATGCCTCACGATTGGGACTTGGTTGTGTGTTGATGCAGAAAGGAAAGGTTATCGCCTATGCATCACGTCAGTTGAAGGAATATGAAAAGAATTACTCCCCTCATGATCTTGAGTTGGCGGCTGTGGTCTTCGCTCTGAAGCTGTGGCGACATTATCTTTATGGCACCAAATGTCAACTCTATACTGATCATAAGAGTTTGAAGTATTTGTTCGATCAACAGACACTTAACATGCGACAACAACGAGCCATGGAGCTCATTAAAGACTACGATTGTGAAATACTTTATCATCCAAGTAAAGCCAATGTAGTGGCGGATGCATTAAGTCGAAAAGCACATGGTGGATCTTTGTGCTATGTTTTCACCCACAGGACGGAAAGATCGACTTTATTTGATGATTTGCAAAAGTGGCAACTTGAGGCTTTAAAGCCTGAGCATATTAAGTCAGAACGAATGGTAAGCTATGTTAATTCGTTATCTAAGGACAATCGCGGTCTTAAGATCTTTAAGAACCAAATCTGGGTCCCTAGGCTTGGTGGATTGCAAGAAGAAGTTCTGACGGAGGCACATAGATCAAGATTATCCATCCACCCAGGAAGTACTAAGATGTACCATGACTTACGCATAGATTATTAGTGGCCGGGAATGAAAACGGACATCGGGCGTTACGTTGAAAAATGTATCATATGCCTGAAAGTAAAAGCAGAACACAAGAAGCCATATGGGAGTCTTCAACCTCTTGAGATCCCCGTGTGGAAATGGGAGGAGTTAACTATGGATTTGGTCACCAAACTGCCAAAGACTTCTCGGCAGCATGATAGTATATGGGTTATTGTTGATAGGCTGACTAAATCAGCACTATTCCTTCCAGTCCGGGAATCGTACTCCATGGAAAGTTGGGCTCAGTTATATGTAGACGAAGTTTTAGCTCGACATGGCGTGCCTGTGAAAGTTGTCTCTGATCGCGACTCTAGATTTACTTCTAACTTCTGGACCGGTTTTCAACGTGAGTTGGGTACACGACATGCGTTCAGCACGGCTTATCATCCTCAAACCGATGTTCAATCTGAACGTACCATTCAGACGCTTGAGGATATGTTACGAGCATGCGTTCTGGAATTCGGTGGTAACTGGGATACTCATTTACCCTTAATTGAGTTCTCATATAATAACAGTTATCATTCAACAATCGGCATGGCTCATTTCGAGGCTTTGTATGGACGTAAGTATTGTACGCCTCTTTGTTGGAGGGAAACTGGAGAGAAAGTGTTGACGGGGCCCGAACTTGTGCAAATCACAAGTGATAAGATTCAAGTGATTAGAGAAAGAATGAAAGCGGCCCAGGATCGACAAAAGTCCTACGCGGATCGTCGTAGAAGGCCGATCGAGTTCTCGGTCGGTGATCTAGTAATGCTGAAGGTTTCCCCKTGGYGTGGTGTGCTCCGATTTAGAAAGCAAGGGAAACTCAGTCCACATTTTATTGGTCCATTCAAGATTATTGAATGGGTTGGGAAACAAGCTTACCGTTTAGAACTACCCGAAGAATTAGCGGGTATACATGATGTTTTTCCATGTCGGCTATCTAGGAAAATGTTTGGGCAAACAGGAAGAAGAAGTACCCTTGTCGGAAGTTAAGATAAATGAAAAACTTTGATATTCCGAAGAGCCCGAAAGTATCTTGAAAGAGCGGACAGTGAAATTGCGCAATAAAGAGGTAGATTTGGTATTAGTGAGGTGTAAACATCATCACGGGTCAAATTGGACGTGGGAACGCAAGGATGAGATGAAGGCGAAATACCCTTGATTATTTTCACAACAGTGATTTCGGGGACGAAATCCTCAAAAGGAGGAGGTATTTGTAATATCCAAGTTCCAAAATATCCAATTATTTGTTTAGAATAATTGATTATTTATTGGGTTATAGTGGGTTTATAATTTAGTGGGAGTTTGTAGATCCAAATGGGTTCTTAGACGGGCCAARCCGGCCCAACTTGAGTTTAGCATTATAAAATAGGAGATTTGATCCATTTTCCATATCATCTAAGTCTAGAACTCTCACCCACACTTAAGGTGCGATTTACACACATTTAAGGATAATCCTTCAAACCGTGATGATCCATGTTAGATTCTTGAAGATTAAGTGTTAATCATCAAAGGCATGCTTCTAATTTCAAGTTTATTTCAAGTAGAAGTGTATAAATTAGAGGCTAGATTATGTTTTTCAAAGATTATAAAGGATAATGTTGATTATTGTGTGAATCGGAAGCTATTTTGGGTAGGTAAGTAACATGCAGTGAGTTTTATGGCAAAATCTGGGTTTAAGTATGGTAAAAACAGGGGTTTAACAGAGGATTTTTCAAGAAGTGTAAATAAGTTAATCAATATCTAAAGTGTATAAATTAAGGTTGAGATATGGTTGGTTTTGATTCTGAAATGTTTACTCCAGGGGCTGTTTTTAAGACTAATTAGAACCTTTCAAGGTTTATCGCTATTGTTGGTTGGATTGGAGGTTACCGCGTTTGGTCGTTTATAAGAAAGCACTGTGAGTTTATATCAAACTTATACTTATGTATAGTATAAATATATGAACTTTTGTTGAAAAGTTGCTGAATTTCTTGCATGTGTTATTTTGTAAGATAAATTTCTCCCAAACTGTGTTTTGGTACCGCTTAATCCTGTTAAATTTATGTTTAAGTCTCGGATCCGAGACTGTTTCCTTGGTTTTTAGTTGAACCATGATCTATGGGTATTACTTTGTGTGATGCGCCGTAGCATGGTGTATGTCCACGTATCCCAGGGAGAAGGAGGTTGGGTGTGGCATACTGGTTGTATTCACGTATCCCAAATGATAAGGAGCAGGGTGTGAATACTTGCACGGGCCCAGTAGATGAAGGGGGGTATGGTGCACATAAAAACTTTATTTTGAAAATGGTACCTTTGGTGTTGAACACCCTTTTGGGCTGAAATTGATCTTATTTATCTTAAAAAGTCTTTATAAGCGTTGTATGTTAAGATTGGAAAATTCAAAGTTTTTATGCTGTGATTAATGGCCAAGTTTGGAATTTTGGGTCCTTTGAGACCATCGATCCTCTAGTTGCATTATGCTATGAATCCTTTGAAACCATCGATCCTCTGGTTGCATTGTGCTATGAA
>NW_020201094.1:34445-36023 GCF_001531365.2 Cynara cardunculus var. scolymus | reverse complement strand
TTCTGCTTCGTTATGATTTGCTTTGTATTTATAATATATATAAATATAAGCTTTGGTATAATCTCACTAAGCCTTGTGGCTTAATCTTTTAGAATGAACTTTCTYTTCAGGAAAGTYGATAGCTRCCCAGGTAAAGGACTAKACGGTCTAGATCTGYTGTACGAGTATCGTTTTGAGTTGGATCTAGGTATATAATACTTTTGAGTAGACATATTTGTATTTTATGGATCCGACTTATAGTACTGAGAATYGTCTATTGCAGASTATGTTATTTTGTCTTTTGGTGGAAATTTATAACATATATCCCGTATTTGTTTGGAGATTGTTTTATGGAAAATTTATTTGGATAAATAATTTCTTTTATTTAAAGAGCGTAACTGATGTTACATATATGCCATTTTGCATCATTGGCTGTTGTGTGCGAAGTTGTGGAGATACCATAGATACCTTCTTAAACCATTTGAGTTATTAAAATTATAAAGGTTGGCGTTTTTAATTGGTGGTTTCATGTAATCTTCTGCTAACTCACCTTGGATCAGCGCAAAGTGATGATTTGTCCAATCTAGAACAATAGGTCTGAGATTTAAGTATCTAGTAACTGCAACCATGCCATGTATCTGCATACCCAAATAATAAATTTGTGAATTGATCACTCAAAAGCAATCCTAATGCAATTCCAAATTGAAAATCAAAGTAGAACAACAACTACTCATAAAATTGGCCTTACAACAATATGCAATTTGCTTCTTGCAGTTCTACTCTAAATAAGTATACTAACTATAAAAATGGCATTCAAGATTAAGAGCACAAGATTGATAAAAAAATGAACTTCAATAGAACTGCTACTGTTTTGAAGGCGTCGAGAACTGTTACCAGGGGTCGAGAAGGCGATCAAAAGCCCTACTTTCTATTGTTTGAATAAAACCGATGAATTAGTTCAAAGGGAAGTTCATTCATAAGAATCAGACGATTTGGTTCGTTAGGGTTTAAATTAAAGGGGTAGAAACCCATAAAACCAGGCAACGAAACCACTGAGAAAGAAAGTAGATAACTATTACCTTGAATCGAGAAGGCTGAAGGTTGAAGACATCAGATAGAGAAGCTTCGATCATCAGAGATAAGGGAACAACTGATTAAGGGGAAAGGGATATGAAAATCTAATTAACTGAACAACCATAAGCATCCGGCTGGAGGAAGGATTTGAAGAAGCTGTCGACAAATCAAAACCTCAAAATTCTGGTTATATGCATCGATGAGGTCTTTTGCAAAGTTTGCAGCAATTGAAGAAAGCATAAGACTGACCTTACTAATTTTCTTTTGACGCAGGAGGATTCATGAAAAGGAAGAAGAAGCTTGGAAAAGGAAGAAGAGCAGAGAAAGTCATTTTGACCTTACCCAAACTGGTTTGTCGGGGAAGGGACTTTCTGGAAATGGAAGAGAAGAGAAAAAGAAGGTCTGACCCATTGCTATAAACTTAATGCATAAAAAACTTGTACCACATGCTTGATGAGTTGCAATTAAGAGTTTTTTGAAAATCATGCATGTTGTAACTTATGTTTAAAAAGTTGTATTTAAGAT
>NW_020201094.1:29982-33570 GCF_001531365.2 Cynara cardunculus var. scolymus | reverse complement strand
CTATTTCATTCCAACACAATGGAGTTCGACATTTTCGCCCATACAGAACCTCGAAAGGTGCTGCCTGAATACTTGAATGGTAACTATTGTTGTATGCAAATTCAACCAGAGCCAAATGACTAACCCATGACCCTCCAAAATCAATGACACATGCTCTTAGCATATCTTATAAAGTTTGGATAGTTCGTTCACTTTGTCCATCAGTCTGAGGGTGATAAGTTGTACTTAACTTAATCTGGGAACCCATTTCTCTTTGGAAACTCTTCGAAAACATGGAGTTAAACCGACTATCTCTATCAGAAATAATTGACAGAGGAACACCATGTCGTGTCACTATCTCATCAATGTATAGTTTTTCCAATCTCTCTATTGAATATGACTCTTTCATAGGTAAGAAATGAGCATATTTGGATAACCGATCTACTATCACC
Source organism: Cynara cardunculus var. scolymus (assembly GCF_001531365.2). Taxonomy (NCBI): domain Eukaryota; kingdom Viridiplantae; phylum Streptophyta; class Magnoliopsida; order Asterales; family Asteraceae; genus Cynara; species Cynara cardunculus. The sequence goes on along the minus strand of NW_020201094.1, from coordinate 33,139 downwards.
CATATAGCATCATAACTTTTTGATGTTTTCGGCAATTTGGTTATGAAATCCATAGTGATGTGATCCCACTTCCACACTGGAATTTCTAAAGATTGCAACCTACCGTATGGGCGTTGGTGTTCAAGTTTTATTTGAAGACATGTTAAGCATTGCTCAACATGCTTAGCTATATTCTTCTTCATACATGGCCACCAATAGTGTTGCTTAAAATCCCGATACATTTTATTTGTACCTGGATGAATTGCAAAACGTGACTTATGAGCCTCACCCAAAATACATTTTATGAGATCACCATAGCATGGTACCCAAATCCTATTCTGGAATTTCCAGAATTCTCTGTCATCTTTTACCAAATTAGATATTAATCCACCCAATCCTTCCTGTTTGATCTTATCCTTTTTTATTGGCTCATGTTGAAATTCTCGTAATTCTTCTTGAATACTGGGTAACAACTCAACTCGTAAAGCTATAGCTTTGATAGTTATATTTTTCTCTTGTCGACTTAACGCATCGGCCACTATGTTTGCCTTTCCTGGATGATACAAAAATTTCACAATCATAATCGCTATATTGGTCCTTTCGAAATAATAGAAAGAATTGGACCAGTGGCATATAAGCTAAATCTGCCCCCAGAATTAAGCGCTATCCATGACACATTCCACGTATCGAATCTTAAGAGATGCCTATCAGATGAAACCAAGGTTTTACCTCTGGAAGACTTGCAAGTTTTTGATCGATTGCATTTTGTTGAAAAACCCTTGGAGATCTTGGATAGAAAAGTTAAGTAGTTGAGACGTAGTAGAATATCCATTGGGATTCCAAGAATGGACTGGAGTACACGTGTGAAATGGAAGACTTCATGAAGAACAAGTATCCCCACCTTTTCTCAAGCCAACCATGAATTGAAGCGCAGACGATTAAATTTCGGGGCAAAATTTTTCTGAGTTGGGGAGGCTGTAACAACTCTGCACTTTTGGATTTCCAGGTTAGAACCTTATTACGGGATCTCTATTTGAAAACTAAGTCTTTAGGGTCAGCCTTATCCAGAATAGGATCCTGAAGAGGTCGTCTAAAAGACCAGAGGATAGAACAACCAGAGACTCTGGTCTGTTCTAACACAGAGGCTCTGGTGGCAGCTACAGAGACTCTGTTGTCTCTTCACAGAGGCTCTTGTGTCTTTTCACAGAGGCTCTGGTGACAGCTACAGAGGCTCTGTTCTCTCTTCATAGAGGTTCTGGCGTCTCTTCACAGATACTCTGGTCTGTTCTAACACAGAGGCTCTAGTGGCAGCTACAGAGACTCTGTTGTCTCTTCACAGAGGCTCTAGTGTCTTTTCACAGAGGCTCTGGTGAAAGCTACAGAGGCTCTGTTGTCTCTTCACAGAGGTTCTGGTGTCTCTTCACAGATATTCTGGTGTCTCTTCACAGAGGCTCTGGTTCTTCTTACAAAGGCGTTGGTCGCCCATACTTGATCGATTCAGCATCATCTTCAGGAGTCCAATCCTTAGCCCCGATAGCTTAATAAAACTTTTAAGAACATCATTAGCATTAAATTAATGCTAACAGATCATCTTATTTGCCTTCTAAGGATTAGTTGTAGATCATATCCCGGCGGGTAGTTGACCAAGTTGGTTCATGCAAATGCCAATCAAACTCGAAACGTTTCATATAAAATAAAGTTCATGCAAATGCCAATCCCAAAAGTCTTAATTTCCTTTTGTTTAGTTGCCAACTATTTTAAAAGAGTGGTGATTCAAAGGTCCTTGTAAAACCATTTTGGCTATTTTAGATTTTTGGGACTTAGCTTAGAGAAGTAAAAGYCCCTTGGGCTTGGGCCTTTAGAGGCCAGCCCACTACTCCTCTAAAAGCCCCAAATAAATACCCCCTTCTCTTTTGAAAACTCTTCATTCTTCAAAAGTTCCAGCCTTTTTYGTTCTCCCTCTCTAAAGTTCATCACCTTCTAGCCGAACTCTTCCCCCTACAAGTCTAGAAATTCCGTCGCATTCTGGTCATTCATATCTCTCTCGTTTACAAAAAGGAATGTTCTAAAATCCATCTATTCCTCTTCTAGTGCTCAAATTCCTATTCTCTCTTCCTGCTCAACACAAGTTTTGGATTTAAAGATGGTGAGATTATTCATCGAAGACTTACATGTGTCTTCATCGGATGATAATCTGTGACCCAAGGATCTTTTATTCCCAAAGAGAAGAAGAGAGTTCTCGTATATAAGGACCGATTGCACATTCGGGTGATTTGGGTCTTGCATGCATCTCTAAATCAATTCTCTCATCTTGTAGCCTCCTGGAACCAAAATTCTCATTGTTTTATATTCTTTTCCTGGAATTTATTTAAGAGATGAGGATTTTGGTGTTAAAAGTCTCGATTTTTGAAAAATATTGAGTTCGAAACCGTCCCCATTTTTGCTTCCATTCTTGGGATGCAATCGGAATTGGGGAGGCGTGTGACTCAAGGTTGTAAATTATTCTTGGGAAGGGTGATAAACCCACTCAAAATCTCTTGATTCCGATGGTTGGCGGATGCCATTATTTGTTTTGAAATGACATTTAATGATACAATTAATTAGATTTTGGGAGGTTTCTCTTTAACCAAATAATTGAAATATCGGCTATATTTATGAAAATATTTGGCDCTATTGCATTGAAAACAACTTTACCCAACCTAAGTCATGGAAATTTAGAAGTTCATGTTAGTACTGGTTGCTCTATCAGGATGTCCGGGCAAGCGATAACAGGTCCTCTTAAGGAAACATTTGATATTCGCCAAACTTGTGAGTTCTTACGGCCCCACTTTTACTGCTTTTGTTATTTTTGGGGGAAAGCATGAGATGAGCAAACTTTGCATGTTTATTTACGTGAAACCTCTGGACTAAGGAACTGCTTAGTCGGGTTTCTGAGTTTTGGTTAAAACCTTTGGGCTAAGGAATTGCTTAGTCAAGTTTTGCTTGAAACCTCCGGCCTATGGAACTGCATAGTCGGGTTTCTAAGCTGTATTTGTTACTGTTTTGCACTATAATATAAATGCTAAATTGATGTGCTTGAGAGTATATTTATCCAAATAAAAGTCCCCGTCCGTACACGCTGCTTGTTAACTCGGGTACATTCCCGGGCCGTGGTATTGTGGATAGCCGCTATTGTGTT
>NW_020201094.1:25454-29132 GCF_001531365.2 Cynara cardunculus var. scolymus | reverse complement strand
TGCTCAACTATCGCTATCATTGTGTCCGCAGAGGCTCTGGTCTTATGATCAGAAGCTCTGGCATGGACGAATAGGAGAATCAGAGGATCCATGCATGAAATACTTGAACGACAAGTACAGGGGTTGCCACAGAGGCTCTGGTCTCACTACCAGAAGCTCTGGTTGGGGGAAGAGGTAGGATCAGAGGATCGTTGAAAGGAACCCTTAGCATACCTAAGTATTGAAATTGCCACAGAAGCTCTGGTAGGTACTCTGTGAGGAAACAGAGGCTCTGGCCTCGAGAGCTCTGTGAGGAAACAGAGGCTCTGGTCTTATATTAGCAGAAGCTCTGGTGTAGAAACCAGGGGTGTTGTTTAGGGATCCTAGCATGTTTGTTGAGACTTAGTGTTGTCTCGAAGTTTCCTCTGAATCGCTAAACTTTCGTTAGAGGATACACCTTAGTAACCAAGATTGTTCATGTCACAGATCTCGACGATGCCTTCAGATTCAAGCGAATATTCCGTTGATGATTCTGGATACGTAGTTGGTCGCTCCCAAAGGAACCCAACTTGCGGAAAAGAGGTGGACCCATATGACCAGGACACGGTTTCTAGTGATGCTGCGGCCGCACCACAAGTGTCCTACCTACCCCCAATGGAGCCAGCACCTGATGTTCCGTCGCGAGTCCAGCAAGGTCCAAGAATCAGAGTCACGCCTCGAAAGAGGGTCCCATTACCACAGAGGGTGACATTCGGGAACAATCAGAGGGTCGTAGGGGAGCCGTCCCAACCCCATGATGGGAACAGAATGACTCAAATCATGACTGGTATACCGGCGACCTATCCGCAAGGGATGAACCCATCTGAGAGGGATTGGATGAGAAGGATTGCGGATGACATGCAGATGCATCAGGTTCGACTCGGATATCACCACAACATCCTCAACAACCTATCTGAAATAGTGGAAGCGCATCACCAGAGCATAATATGGAATGGGGAAACTGCTGTTGCCGCCAGACGAGAAATTAGGAGGTTATATAGGTGGCTATTTGTTTGTAGCATGATGATGTTAGCACTAGGGATAGTCATTGGATGGATGTTGCTTTAGAAGCAATTTAGAATGGATTACCCTTTTGATCAGAAGTTAGAAACTCTGTTTTGTACTTAATATCGAAAAATCAATGCATGATATCTTTTGGAAGGAATTTCTATTATATCCATTGATTATGCGATTGAATATGCCTTATATCGATTCTTTGTCCTCTTCCTATCCTTTGTCATATGAGAAAAACGTTTAAGCATCATCGAAATTTTATGGAAAGCTACCACTTTATATTACCCTCAAACTTATAAAATTCCATTCTGTTTAGGATTCAAAGAAATGCCGCCGAGAAGAAAAAACCCCGATTTAGCACAACTCGTTTCAGAGCAACTCATTGCTGCACTCTGTAACATAGTCAGCCAAGTGGCTGCTGATTTAAATGCCAACCAACCCTCTAACTCGGAGCCCAGGCCACCGCGGGAATGTACTTACAAAACTTTCAGAGCTTTCAATCCCAAGGAATTTAATGGAACAAAAGGAGCGGTAGGATTATTATCATGGCTTGAGAGCATGGAGTCCGTTTTACACATTAGCAAGTGCGCTGAGGGAAATATGGTGGAGTACGCAGCATGTCTTCTGCAAGCCAGAGCGCTCACTTGGTGGAATACCATAGTACAAACTAGAGGCCGAGAAGCGGCCAACCGACTTCCTTGGGAGGAGTTCAAGAAATTGCTAAAGGAAGAATATTGTCCAAGAAGTGAACTCCAGAAATTGGAAATGGAGTTGTAGAACCTTTAGATGAAGGGAGACGATATTTCTGCGTACACAACGAGGTTTCAAGAATTGGCAAACCTGGTGCCACACCTTGTGACACCAGAGGAGGTTCGGATAGAAAGATACATTTGGGGTTTATCCGCATAAATTAGGGGCAACATAACCTCTGCCAACCCGAAAACTATTCAAGAGGCGGTAGAAGTTGCTACAAAACTCACAAACAATCCGGTGCGATCTGGGAGACTGACTAAAGGAAAAAGGAAGATAGAGGAGTTTGGGGACCGAAAATTTGGAAGGAAACTGGACAGGAACAGAAGAACAACGAGAAACGTTGGAGCTCAATCAATAGTAGCTGGACAGGGCGATGTAATTAGATGTGATAAGTGCAAAGTTCTGCATCGAGGGAATTGCATTATCTGCCAGAGGTGTCATCTTGGGGGTCACATGGCAAAGGACTGCCGGAAACGACTATGCTTTGAATGTGGGAVTCCAGACCACATGAGGAATGTTTGCCCAAGGAGAAGAGCGGGGACAAGTATAAATCAGACTCGGCAAAATAGTTCAGGCAACTCGGGGAGTCAGGCTCGGGGCAGAGCATTCGAATTGGGAGCCAGGGAAGCCAGAGAGGATCCCAACATAGTGTCAGGTACGTTTCTTCTGAACAATGAATTTGCATCGGTTTTATTTGACTCAGGCGCCGACAGAAGCTTTGTGTCACTAAATTTTAGGCAGAAAATTGACTTAAGGCCCCAGAGGTTGAAAGAAGCCCTTATCATCGAATTTGCCAATGGTCAGGAATTCAAGGTCAGGAATATAATTTTTAACTGCACCTTGAATTTAGCCAATAAGGACTTTAGCATAGACCTTATACCGATCGAACTAGGAAGTTTCGACGTAATTGTAGGCATGGATTGGCTGTCCAGAAACCAAGCCAAAATCGTTTGTTCAGAAAAGCTCATTCGAATTCCTCAAGAAGGAATGGAGCCAATAGTGGTCCAGGGAGATAAGTTGGACCAAGYGATTAAGCTGGTATCCTGCATGAAGATGAAGAAGTACCTAAAGAAGAATTATCCTGCATACCTGGCCCACGTGATAGATGGAAGGATCAAGGAGGATAATATTGAGGACTTACCCATAGTTCGGGAATTTTCTGATGTCTTCCCTAAAGATTTACCAGGCCTGCCTCCGCAAAGACAAGTCGAGTTCAGTATCGACTTGATCCCTGGAGCTGCTCCACTGGCCAAGGCACCATATCGTTTGGCACCATCAGAAATGCAGCAATGTCGACCCAACTCCAGGAATTCCTAGACAAAGGTTTTATAAGGCCAAGCCATTCACCATGGGGAGCGCCGGTACTATTCGTTAAAAAAAAAGATGGATCAATGCGAATGTGCATTGATTATAGAGAGCTCAATAAGTTAACCATCAAGAATAGATACCCTCTCCCCAGAATCGATGATCTGTTCGATCAACTTCAAGGGGCAGCCTATTTTTTGAAAACTGATTTGCGATCCGGGTATCACCAAGTGAGGGTTCGAGAAGAGGACATTCCCAAGACAGCCTTCAGGACCCGGTATGGTCATTATGAATTTATGGTTATGCCATTCGGGCTAACCAATGCACCATCTGTCTTCATGGACCTGATGAACAGAGTCTGCAGAGCCTACCTGGATAAATTTTTAATCGTCTTCATAGACAACATATTAATTTATTCAGGAAGCCGGGAAGACCATGAGAGACACTTGAGGGCAATCTTGGAAKTACTCCGAAGGGAAAAGTYGTATGCCAAACTCTCTAAGTGTGAGTTCTGGTTACGGGAAGTTCAGTTTCTGGGTCATATAGTTAATGAAAGAGGAATTCAAGTGGACCCTATCAAAGTTGAGG
>NW_020201094.1:23098-24894 GCF_001531365.2 Cynara cardunculus var. scolymus | reverse complement strand
CCTATGCATCGAGACAACTGAAAGTGCATGAAAAGAACTATACTACGCACGACCTTGAGTTGGGAGCAGTGGTGTTTGCACTTAAGATATGGAGGAATTATCTCTATGGCACAAAATGCACCATTTACATGGATCATAAAAGCCTTCAGCACATCCTCGACCAGAAAATGTTGAATATGAGGCAAAGAAGATGGGTTGAATTGCTTAGTGATTATGACTGTGAGATCAAATACCATCCGGGCAAAGCCAATGTTGTGGCCGATGCTTTGAGTCGGAAAGAATTTATAAAGCCAACAAGGGTGCGAGCTTTGGGAATCTTGGTGAATACTAGTCTGAAAGCTCAAATTCTAGAAGATCAAAAGGAAGCTCTAATGAAGGAGAACTTAAAGGATGAAACCCTGCATGGCATAGAGTCCAAATTTCAGATAGAATCCGATGGGGTGTGTTATATGGGAAATAGAATTTGGGTACCTAAGATTGGCAATCTTAGATCGATCATTTTGGACGAAGCTCATCGATCAAAGTATTCAATACACCCGGGAGCAGACAAGATGTATAAGGATTTAAGAGCATATTACTGGTGGCCTGGAATGAAGAAAGACATTGCACTATATGTAAATTAGTGCGTAACATGTGCAATAATTAAGGCCGAACACCAGAAACCTTTTGGTCTGCTCCAGTAGCCCGAAATTCCTCAATGGAAATGGGAGCAGATATCGATGGACTTCATAACTAAGCTACCCCGATCAGAAAAAGGGCATGACGTCATTTGGGTGATTGTGGATCATTTGACAAAATCTGCTCACTTTTTGCCAATCCAAGAGAATTATAAGATGGAGAAGTTAGCTCAGATCTATATAAGCGAAATTGTCGCTAGGCATGGGGTGCCTATTTCTATTTTATCGGATAGAGACAGTCACTTTATGTCAAGATTTTGGCAATTGCTTCTGCAAGGGATGGGTACTCGTCTAGACTTGAGCACTTCTTATCATCCCCAAACCGATGGACAAACCCGAGAGAACCATACAGACCCTGGAAGACATGTTACGGGCCTGTGTTATAGAGTTTGGTGGAAGCTGGGACACGCATCTTCTTTTAGTGGAATTTGCCTACAACAACAGCTACCATACCAGCATCCAATGTGCGCCTTATGAAGCCTTGTATGGGCGCAAGTGTAGATCCCCATTGTGTTGGTCAGAAATTGGTGATAAACAATTAACTGGACCCGATGTTATCCAAGAAACCACCGATAAGGTCATGTTAATCAAAGACCGACTCAAGGCTACTAGAGATCGACAGAAAAGCTATGCCGACAACCGGAGGAAACCTTTAGAATTCCAGAAGGGTGATAAAGTTTTTCTAAAGGTCTCGCCTTGGAAGGGAGTTATGCATTTTGGAAAGAAAGGCAACTTGGGCCATCGCTATATTGGTCCTTTCGAAATAATAGAAAGAATTGGACCAGTGGCATATAACCTAAATCTGCCCCCAGAATTAAGCGCTATCCACGACACATTCCACGTATCGGGGTGAAATTTTTCTGAGTTGGAGAGGCTGTAACAACTCTGCACTTTTGGATTTCCAGGTTAGAACCTTATTATGGGATCTTTATTTGAAAACTAAGTCTTTAGGGTCAGCCTTATCCATAATAGGATCCTGAAGAGGTCGTCTAAAAGACCAGAGGATAGAACAACCAGAGACTCTGGTCTGTTCTAACACAGAGGCTCTGGTGGCAGCTACAGAGACTCTGTTGTCTCTTCACAGAGGCTCTAGTGTCTTTTCACAGAGGCTCTGGTGAC
>NW_020201094.1:2721-22917 GCF_001531365.2 Cynara cardunculus var. scolymus | reverse complement strand
ACTCTGGTCTGTTCTAACACAGAGGCTCTGGTGGCAGCTATAGGACTCTATTGTCTCTTCACAGAGGCCCTAGTGTCTTTTCACAGAGACTCTGGTGACAACTATAGAGGCTCTGTTGTCTCTTCACAGAGGTTCTAGTGTCTCTTCACAGATACTCTGGTGTCTATTCACAGAGGCTCTGGTTCTTACAGAGGCGTTGGTCGCTCATACTTGATCGATTCAGCATCATCTTCAGGAGTCCAATCCTTAGCCCCGATAGCTTAGTAAAACTTTTTAAGAACATCATTAGCATTAAATTAATGCTAACAGATCGACTTATTTGCCTTCAAAGGATTAGTTGTAGATCATATCCCGGCGGGTAGTTGACCAAGTTGGTTCATGCAAATGCCAATCAAACTCGAAACGTTTCATATAAAATAAAGTTGATACTTTAGCTTCGTTCCTTTAAAATTTTAAAAGTTTTCCGAAAAGTCTTAATTTCCTTTTGTTTAGTTGCCAACTATTTTAAAAGAGTGGTGATTCAAAGGTCCTTGTAAAAACCATTTTGACTATTTTAGATTTTTGGGACTTAGCTTAGAGAAGTAAAAGTCCCTTGGGCTTGGGCCTCTAGAGGCCAGCCCACTACTCCTCTAAAAGCCCCAAATAAATACCCCCCTTCTCTTTTGAAAACTCTTCATTCTTCAAAAGTTCCAGCCTTTTTCGTTCTCCCTCTCTAAAGTTCATCACCTTCTAGCCGAACTCTTCCCCCTGCAGGTCTAGAAATTCCGTCGCATTCGGGTCATTCATATCTCTCTCGTCTACAAAAAGGTATGTTCTAGAAGCCATCTATTCCTCTTCTAGTGCTCAAATTCCTATTCTCTCTTCCTGCTCAACTCAAGTTTCGGATTTAAAGATGGTGAGATTATTCATCGAAGACTTACATGTGTCTTCATCGGATGATAATCTGTGACCCAAGGATCTTTAAATCCCAAAGAGAAGAAGAGAGTTCTCGTATATAAGGACCGGTTGCACATTCGGGTGATTTGGGTCTTGCATGCATCTCTAAATCAATTCTCTCATCTTGTAGCTTATTGGAACCAAAATTCTCATTGTTTTATTTTCTTTTCTGGAATTTATTTAAGAGATGAGGATTTTGGTGTTAAAAGTCTCGATTTTTAAAAAATATTGAGTTCGAAACCGTCCCCATTTTTGCTGCCATTCTTGGGCATGCAACCGGAATTGGGGATGCGTGTGACTCAAGGTTGTAAATTATTCTTGGGAAGGGTGATAAACCCACTCAAAATCTCTTGATTCCGATGGTTGGCGGCTGCCATCATTTGTTTTGAAATGACATTTAATGATACCATTAATTAGATTTTGGGAGGTTTCTCTTTAACGAAATAATTGAAATATCGGCTATATTTATGAAAATATTTGGCGCTATTGCATTGAAAACAGCTCTACCCAACCTAAGTCATGGAAATTTAGAAGTTCATGTTAGTACCGGTTGCTCTGTCAGGAAGTCCGAGCAAGCGATAGCAGGTCCTCTTAAGGAAACATTTGATATTCGCCAAACTTGTGAGTTCTTACGGCCCCACTTTTACTGCTTTTGTTATTTTTGGGGGAAAAGCATGAGATGAGCAAACTTTGCATGTTTATTTACGTGAAACGTCTGGACTAAGGAACTGCTTAGTCGGGTTTCTGAGTTTTGGTTAAAACCTTTGGGCTAAGGAATTGCTTAGTCAAGTTTTGCTTGCAACCTCCGGGCTATGGAACTGCATAGTCGGGTGTCTAAGCTATATTTGTTACTGTTTTGCACTATAATATAAATGCTAAATTGATGTGCTTGAGAGTATTTTTTATCGAAATAAAAGTCCCCATCCGTACACGCTCCTTGTTAACTCGGGTACATTTCCGGGCCGTGGTATTGTGGATAGCCGCTATTGTGTTGACAGTCCCACCCAGAAAGGGGTGCACAATTACCTATGTTTTCTAGCCTAATCATGTGGAATTTGGACCACCGCTGAATTATTGCTTTATCGAACCGTGGGACCTAAGTAGTGAACGGGCTACTTCTGGTTGTTCGAAAATCAATGGGGCAAGTTGGTCAGGTAAGGCTCAGTAGCGTCTCAAGTATTTACATCGCGTTAGATTTACATTTATTAAGTGCAAAGAATTCGCATAAGTTTGCTATTACTTGGTTTATGCATTGAAATGTTTTATGCACGTGAAAACCCGTAAGCTCACCAACTCTTTGTAGTTGACCCTGTTTTATGCCATGCTTTTCAGGTTCTAAGTAAGTTGGGTGGACTTCTGGGAGCATTACTTGGATCAAGATCGATTAAGASAGAGTTTTTGTTGTATTTGAAAATATTTTGTAACCTTGAAATCTTGTTAAGTCGATGAGCTGTATATTTTGAATCTTTGAAAAAGTGTTATTCTTAAACTGTTGCCAAGACTCGCTTACCTGTTACATACCGTGTTTCCGCTTTAACGGGGTGTGACATAAATGTCTAGAAGCATAAGCTATTACCTTTCCACGTTGCATTARTACACAACCCAAACCCATCTTTGATGCGTCACTATATACCACAAAATCTTCCATTCCATCTGGCAAAGATAGAATTGGTGCACTGCATAACTTATCTTTTAACATCTGAAAGGCCTGAGCTTGCGCTTCATCCCACTCATATTTCACATTCTTCTTAGTCAGCTTCGTTAATGGAGTAGTTATACGAGAAAAATCTTGTATAAACTTACGATAATACCCAGCCAATCCAAGAAAACTTTTGATTTCAGTTGTAGTCTTTGGGGCTTCCCATTTTTCAGTGGCTTCAATCTTCAAAGGATCTACTTTAATACCTTCTTTTGAGATAACATGCCCCAAAAACTGAACTTCTCGCAGCCAAAATTCATACTTTGACATCTTACCATACAATTTCTCTTGTTTCAACAATTCCAGAAGTAATCTCAAATGGTGTGCATGTTCTTCTTCCGTCCGAGAATATATCAGAATATCATCAAAGAAAACAATCACAAATTTATCAAGATAGGGACAACACACCCTATTCATCATGTCCATAAATGTTGCAGGTGCATTTGTGAGTCCAAACGGCATAACCAGAAATTCATAATGACCATAACGTGTACGGAATGCTGTTTTCGACACATCTTCATTCCGAATCTTCAACTGGTGATAACCAGACTATAAATCAATGTTTGAAAAATAAGTAGCCCCAACCAATTGATCAAATATATCATCAATTCTTGGGAGAGGATACTTATTTTTTATTGTCAATTTATTAAGTTCCCGGTAATCAATGCACATCCTCATTGATCCATCCTTCTTTTTCACAAAAAGCACCAGCGCACCCCACGGGGAAGTACTTGGTTGAATGAATCCTTTATCCAATAATTCTTTCAACTGGGTCATTAACTTCTTTAACTCAGAAGGAGCTAATCTATATGGTGCATGTGCTACGGGTGCTGCTCTAGGAAATAGTTCTATTTGAAATTCTATCGTTCGATCTGGAGGTAGACTTATCAAATCTTCCAGAAATACCTCAGGAAATTCCCTCACAACTGGAATATCTTTCATCTTTTCTTTTTCTTTCCTCATGTCTATAACATACATGAGAAAACTAACACATCCCTTCTGCACATGCTTTCGAGCTTTTAAAACTGAAATAAGGCTAGAATAACGATCCCGTCGATCACCGTAAATCACAACCCTTCCTTTTTTTGGTAGGTCTATATGAATCATCTTCTCATCATAAACTATGTTAGCTTGATTTTTAGCCAACCAATCCATGCCTATAATTATATCAAATTCCTTTAAAGGCAAAGGAAACAATTGTATAGGCACTTCACACCCTTCTATACTTATAAAGCATTCATCTATTCTTTCCTTAACCAAAACTTCACTATCGTTTGCTGTTTCCACAATTAGATCTTCACTTAATGCTTTAGATTCTAAATGTGCGCAATTAACAAACGACGATGACATAAAAGAATGATTTGCGCCCGAATCAAATAAAACTTTGGCACCTACTTAATTAACGAGGAATGTACCTGTTACCACTTCAGGGTGCTCTTCTGCCTCGCCTCTCGTCATCTGAAAGGCTCTCCCTCTTCCAGACTCCTCACATCTTATCTCTCCTCGACCACTTGAATTAACACAATTATCCATTTGTCCACGACCTGTTGGCACGTAACCAGGTCCTCGGCCCCCAGAATATCCAGATCCCCGTCCTCCAACAAAACCAAACCCTCGACCCTTTGCTTGCGGACAATCAACATTTAGATGTTGAGATGAATTACAAGTAAAACACCTCCGCGTCACCCGACAGTCGCGAGCTATATGTCCTGGTTCCTGACATTTAAAGCATACTCGAGATTCTGTATTGCAATTTCCCTGATGTATCTTATGACATCGGGTACATGCCCTATCAGCAAACCTTGAAACCGGTCGATTCAAATTTTCCATAAACCTTGGTCTACAGAAATCAATTATTGTAGCTTCCCCCTTTCTTTTCTCTCCAGCTTTCATTTGTGATTGTCAGTTAATATCTTGCTCCAGTATTTCAGCAGCATCAACTGCCGCTTGAAATGTGTCGGATTCCTGGATATCACATATTTCCGAAGATTTGATTCTAAACCCCAGATGTACTTTCTTACTTTACTGTTTTCTGATATGATGTAAGTTTCAGCGAACCGAGATTGTTCCATAAAGACTTCCGTATACTGGCGGACTAACATGTTTCCTTGTTCAAGACAAAGGAAATCATCTTCTAACTTTCGCAATGCCGCTTCAGGACAATACTGCACTTTAAACTTGATCATAAATTCTTCCCACAACATAGTTTTCAAAATGTTTGGATCTGAACTTGACAGAACTTCCCACCAGTATAAAGCACTTGATCTCAGACGAGATACAACAAACATGACTTTATCTTCTTCTGCACTTTTACTAATCTGCAGACTCAGTTCTATTTCTTTAAGCTAACACATAGCTTTAACAGGATCACGCTCACAAGAAAACTTAGGAGGTTTACAAGCAAGAAACATTTTAATATCTCCTCCTTTTTGTACAGAGGACGAAGTAAGGGGTACTGATGTATCAGAATTTCTTACCACTTCTGGATTATTTTGGGTTGTACACCCCAACAAATTCACCAAACTTTCTTGGAACTTTCCCAACTCTGCTTCCAACATTTCCTGGGTAATATATCCGGGATCAGGAGCATTGTGTCCACCCCTTGCCCTTCCTCTTCCATGACCAAACATTGAACTTTCTTGAGCCGACAGTTCATGTTCTTGTCTAGTACATCTACCTCTTCCTCGACACCTGCTACGACTTCGTGTTTCTATCGTCATCACATTCTCTGGGTCCTCTCCTTGTGTTACGTTTCTTCTTCCCCGACCTCTTCTATACCCAGTAGAGGTCCTTTCTAATTGATTGGGATTATCTGTCATTTCTCAATGTATAACTCTTTCTGTCACATTTAAACACACATGATTATTCTCATAATCAAAACATAATAACACATTTATCCTCAAATCTATCTATAACTCAGATAATATCAATCATATATAATCTATCTTTCTCATAATAGGTTCAACTCTAACACATTCTCCATGTTCATAGTCCTAGTGAAACCTATTATTATAACTTCCACACCTCTAGTTCAAGTCTAAGTATTTCGTAAATACCCAGATCCCTTAAACTAAGGCTCTGATACCAACTATAACAACCCACAATTTCCACCATACAGATAATCCACATGATATTACTCATAACACAAAATGTAACATCGTTTACAAAATACAGATTAACAAAAACTTTCTTTGATACATTTATGAGTAACTAAAAGTCATCAATTCTAAACTTTTCCCTTGCCTCTATCCTGCGAAATATGATGACCTGCAAAACAGGTTAGTCCAACAACTGAGCGTTAGACCCAAAAGGTCTAGTAAGTGTATATAACTCTTCCCAACAACATACTTTCTAAACTAGCAGTTTAGAATCAAAAGTGTATATCACAAATATTTTATCTATATCTATCACATATCTTTTCATCTCTCTCGCGGTTACACCGCCATTTCATCTCTCTCGCGGATACACCGCCATTTCATCTCTCTCGCGGTTACATCGCCATTTCATCTCTCTCGCGGTTACACCGCCATTTCATCTCTCTCGCGGTTACATCGCCATTTCATCTCTCTCGCGGTTACACCACCATTTCAACTATCTCGTGGTTACACCGCCATTTCATCTCTCTCGCGGTTACACCGCCATTTCATCTCTCTCGCGGTTACACCGTCATTTCATCTCTCTTGAGAAATTTCATATCAAAAGCTTCAACACATTAGCTGGATTTGAAGTCCGGTCAACCTTGTCCGGATATGAAATCCGGACAATTACTTAGAGTAGAAAAGGATAAATCGGACAAGGCTTGAGCGGTTTAGCTCTTAATCCGGTTAACACTTGAGCGGTTTAAGAAAATATCCTGACAACTCTTGAGCGGTTTAATAATAAATCGGTCTACACTTGGACGGTTTAAGAAGATATCCGGAC
Organism: Cynara cardunculus var. scolymus; assembly: GCF_001531365.2. Lineage (NCBI taxonomy): Eukaryota > Viridiplantae > Streptophyta > Magnoliopsida > Asterales > Asteraceae > Cynara > Cynara cardunculus. The sequence goes on along the minus strand of NW_020201094.1, from coordinate 16,361 downwards.
AACACTTGGACGGTTTAAGAATAAATCGGTCAACACTCGGGCGGTTTAAGGAAAATATCCGGTCAACTCTTGAGCGATTTAGATGAAATCCGAATAATATATGAAACATAATAAACCGTTTCAAACAATTTCAATTGTTATACCACAATTGATACATCAAAGCATAAAACACTCACCTTATAAAAATGATCGGATTAAGTCTGTTATTTATCTTCAGCCTTTTCTCTCAATATGTAGAAAAATTCTCAAAAACAGCCTCCTCTTCTTTTAACATACACTTGCTATTTATAGCAAGTGTATGGCTGCCCTTCAAAAGTCGGCTAACACACACAAAATCTCACAATCCATCATATACACACAAATATATATACATATATATATATATATAATCCAAAATCTTAACTCATAACTCAAAACCTGAATATTACAACATATCAGAGTTGTCTTCTTTGTCTAGAATATCAATTAATCCACGAAAAAAAGAAAAATAAACGTGTAGAGGGACAAATGTCACTTAAATTGACCTATTGGAACCGTAAGTGAAGCTCTATGTCTGGGGTGACTCTCTGCATGAACCACACAAACTTTTTAATTCCCTAGTCATTAACTCTGACTCGACAATCTGGATCATAACTCCGCAAAACTAACGTGGAATAAAAGACTGACAAGCAGTTTCTTAACTTACGCTGTATTTACACCTTTAATTTATGGTTTCTATAACCGTCTCATCTGGGTAATCATTTGCTTCTTATAAAATTATTATTATCACAGACAACTTCCATCTCGTACTACAATAAAAAATGAGTTCCTTAACACAACTATCTAAGTGACTCCATTTTCTCATAATTGTACATTCTATTGTTTTATTATGTACTGACTTCATGCGTTGTTTTCTTATTGAAGGATTAATTTTCTTGCAGATTTTTTAAAAAAGAAATTCCATGATGCTAGATAAAGGAGAAAATTTAGAAAGACGGTTTTGAATAGTAGTAAACAATCGTTGAAATCTACATCATCAAATGTCGAAGTTATTTGATTCTGAATTCGATTTTGAATGAGACAAATATTACCTGTTCAGAAATTCTGTAGAAGGTACTTTTTCATAATTATACTTTCTTCTATCTTTTTACAGATAATATCCCAAATTCTGATAGGCAATTAAGATCTTCATCTCAGAGGAATAATATTCCCTACCATAGTCAGAATATGGATCCAAACACTTGTCCACAATATCAACATACAAACATTGAACATTCTTCTTCAAATGTGACTATCACAAATCCATTAACTGATAGTTCTAATGGTATGTGTAATCTCTTGTACATCTCATTTTTAAGAAATGATTCCAATACATTTTCAATGCTAACATATGTTTTACAATACTAAATTTGTATATTTGAAACTGCAAGTCCTCATGTAAACAAACACTACTTGTTACGTCCTAATGCCAATTCATCAATGCCTTTATCGACAATAGAGCAGGCTTCTTCTATGGTTCGGTTATCAGCAGGGCATCATAGATTACAAAGGAGGAATGTAAATGTATCTGATATAACAATAATTGATATTACGTCAGATGAAGAAGTGGATCATCCAGTAACAGCTACAAACATAATTGCAGGAATATCTGAAGGTAATTATTGATTAATCAAATGTTTAATACTTACAATTAGTTATTACATTCGAATTTATTAAACAGAGTACTTGGATCACGATGATGAAAGTGTTATTTGTGAATGATGTGATGCAAAACTATGGAGAGATGAAGCTCTTCGAGGGAAAAAATGTGGGATGTAAACAAGTTACTCCCTTGGTTGTCTTTATGGCAAAGTTCAACTTCCAAAAGAGAAAGAGATGGCTACTTCTTACGTAAATCTGTTTCGTTGTGAGGACTCGAAAATCAAATACTTTATGAAGAACATTCGTCGTTATAATTCAATGTTCTCATTTTGTTGAACCCAGATACTCTTAATTGACAGAAACACAATTTGTGTAAGATAAGAATTAAGAACAAGCAATGTATTTCAAATTATTAATCAGAATATTCAAAGATGAATGTAAAATAGTTAATGAACTTGAATATCTGAATGCTTTTATTGATAAAAGATGAACAATGAAAGCACAAATGTAATCTCACAGAAAAACACAAATAGTATAAGTCGTTTCCTTCAGTTACTCTAAACCTGAGGAGGAAGCTTCCTTATATACGCCTAGGTCTAACAAACTATGCTATATAATAGGCATGGAACTTTGAGCTGACTGGTCTGCATCCTTATCTTTGACTTCTCTTGAATAGCGGAGCAGACTTGGTCAAGCCGCCTTAAATCTATTAGACGCTTGTGAGAATATCTGGGCTGACATGCGCACGTTCCATGGAGAAGATAGCCAGAAGCTTTGCATGAACATGCTGAAGCTCTGTATGTACTATGCAGAGGCTCTGCATATGTAGAAGCTCTGCATATATTATGCAGAGGCTCTGGGCCTTGGAATTGAAACTTGGTGTCAAGCACTTATGCTTTTTGGCACACAAGGATTGAGCGTCCATGGAAATAGAGCGCGGGCTCTGTATGACTGGAACCTTCACTCTTGAGTAAGAGCTCAGGTTCTTGATCTGCTGCATAAGAGCTCTTAGCCAGACAGCTTCTATAGACTAAGTCCTATGGACTAGAGTAAGACTGAAATTCCCAAATTTCATACAAACATGATTATGATCTTCAAGAAATAAGATGAAGAGAGAGTAGATCACGAAATGTATCTTGATTAATTGAGAGAGAAATTACAATGCTAATTTCAGATTACAGAATGCTAATGACTTGCTAATTACAATTACAAAGGAAACTACTATTTATACTAGGAAGGAATAAAGCTCAATTGTGTGTCCATATGATCAATCTTCAAGATAAACTCCTAAGCAATCCATGGCAGATCTGGATTTTACAATCAAGAACTTGAGAGGAGAGTTGAGAGGATTTGTCAACTTGGTCAACTTTACTAATACGTATAGAATTTTACAAATGAGCTATTTCTAAAGATTACAAGAAACACCCTATTTATAGGGTCAAACAACTAAACAAGGTCAAAGTCAAATTTCTATAAGAAAAGTCAAACATGATGACTTTATACAATTATAGACAAAATTAACTTTCAAGACGAATACAATTCAATAATGAATTTCAGTCCTAACAAAGACACTTCTTACTTACACTTTCACAAGTTGGGGTCTAACAATCTCCCCCTAAGTGTAAATAAGAAGAGTTCTTACTTGAATTACAAAACAGAAGTCTAATTGAAGACAAAGGTTAAAAGGAACCTCTAGTTTACGTTTACTATCTAAAGAAGTACAATACAATTTGAAATGGAAATTACATTGAATTAAATATAGAAAAGTACTTAAAAAAGATAAGAGGTCTAAATATTTTGAAGTCTAATGAACTTCCTAAGAAGTTCACGAAACTCAAGCATATTTCGTATCGACCTTAGGATAATTTTGGCTCGATCCTTTGCTCCAGGGGAGTTGTCTCTGCTCCTGACTAGATTGTCTCTTATGTAGCGTAGAGTAGAGTTGGAGTACTTGTAATTCTGGTTGTCTCGAGAGAAGAACTTATTTTTATGCTCGTTTCTAAACACCACTCCCACTTCTGGTTCCACCAATACCGTCCAGGAGGGGATGTTGTTGATGCCCTACAGAACTTCATCTGGTGTAGCGACAGTCAATTGATCCACTCCTAGATCCAGAGCTAGTTGGAACTCGAACTTGCATCTGAAGTCGAGCAGGTCTGTAATTTTTTGGCGAACGGCAGAGTTGGCAACAACGTATTTGACTCCCTTGTCCTTCTTCTGATCTGTGAAGTAGAACAGATGAAGAAGATCCCACGGATTCAGATTAATAAGGCCACAATCTGTGAACCTACAGATCCGTCTGCGAGACCTCTCCACTGTGTACTAGTATAATACAATCTGATTATGCACAAAAGTACGCTTCTTTATGTCGAGGACTTGATTTATTCCATCAGCAAAGTGGACTGCAGTGATGGGCTGAGTGTAGCGATCTAGGAATCTCTGCCTGATGTACGCTTGAACCATAGGATGGAGACTGATCTTCTGGACCGGTGTCTCTTCTCTTAGGTTGTAGAGGAACTGGTAGATCTCCTTGTTGTCTTCCTTGTTCTTAATTGGTTTATCTAGGGGTGTTGGCGTGAACATGGCAACCATACTTTCCTTGATCCTTTGGACATGATTAGAAGGATGCTTCCGTTTTTTCCCGTTGGTTGTGCCTTCTAAGTCTGCTCTGTTTGGCTTTAAAGGTACCCGCTGCCTCATAGCAGGAGTGACAACCCTGGTCCCTTGAGTAGGAACCCTTGCTCTATGTGTATTTTGATGTGGTGGAGGAGCAGCAACAGTGACTTCTTCTAGAGGAATGACAACTGGAATGTGCAAAAGTGACGGATTAGCCACATTCACAGCTACCACCCTTCGTCTTCTTGTTGTTCTCTGGTTGTAGGAGCAGCCATGTCCATTGCATACTCTGCTAATGAGGACAGAGGCAGGTCTAAATCGTCTGATCCATAGACAGATAGAAAATCTATCACTTCTGTAGTCTTTTGTAGCCCGGCTGGCTCTGCCTGAGATGTCATGGGCATCTTTCCTTTGCGAAGCGCCTCTACATGATCTGCAGTTGTTTGGCTCTGTGTCCTCTGCCTTGAAGGAGCTTGAGCTGGTTGGCGTGGGGCAGAGGACATTTGTTCAGATGAGGCATCCATAGGTGTTGCACTTGGAATGGCTGTAGGATAGTTCTCCCCCTCTTGACGATTTTGAGGACCAGACACATATGGGTCCTCATCATCGTTAAGTCGTCTCCTCTTTGATGGTTCTGCATAAAGAGATGGATCCATTTGTTGCTTTAGCCTTTGGTCCTCTGCTTGAGTCATTGACTTGATCCGCTCCTCAATAACTTTGAGGATTTCATCGACTGCATTGGCAACATTTCATATTTCATCGTCCGAGCGGTAATGGAATCTGGCCAGAGTAGCGTTGATGGCCTCCGTTGCTTTTGTGGCTTTGCTATTGAAATCTGAAGTGAAGTCCGCCACCTTCTGTAGAAGTCTATCATCCAGAGCATTCATTATGCTCTGAGGAATGAGGGATTGGGTATCTTGAGATGCGGACACCTTAACCCTCTGTATTGATGCAATGACCTGTTGTAAGGTCTCTACATTGCGTGCCATCAATTCCATAAGTGTATCGATACGAGAAGCATTCGTCGAAGACTCAACTCTCAATGCTGCCAAGGATGCTCGTATCTCATCCTGAGCAGGTGTAGAAGAAGACGGTTCTGCACGGGCCATGATGAGTTTTAGCTCTTCCAAGAAGCACCGCATAGAGGTGAAAAAGGAATGGAACTCTTCCCTTGTGACATATGCAGGTGGTGTAACCTCTGGCTCAACACATTGGCCAGATTGAGTCCCTGTTCTAGGGACGCCTTCATTCACGACTTGTTTGATGTTAGTCGGGGAAAGACTTCCAGAGGATCCTCGTGGTTCTCCTCGAGGAGAATTCACTACCTCTGTTCTGTCAAGGAGAGGATCCAAGGCTGGTTTACAGCCAGCAACAGGGCTCTCCATGAGTGGACTAAGAGACTGGTTGAGAGTCTCTAAGCCTTGTGCCCCTATTCCTTGCTCTGAACAAGGTTGGGAATCTATACATGCAGAGGAAACAAATTCCTCTGTATGGGAAAGTGGCGTGATATGGGGAGACATATCACTTACATTTTCAAAGGATGCACACTTTTGGGAGGGTGTTCCCTGTGATGAGGCTTCCAATTGGCTGATATGACCAGAGGCAGATGCGACCTCTAGTTGGATAGGCAGGCTTGGGTTCGAGGTGTGCACCTCTATTTCGATGACCTCCATGTCTCGACCACCGGAGTCAGATGATTTGTTTGCACTGGGAGTTGGGGTGGTAAAACGAGTGTGCCTATTTATCCTAGGTTGCTCTGGCTCGCCCTAAGGCAGAGCAGCTTTAGTACCTCCTCCCTCTTCTTCCTCTTCTTTCTCCTCGCTCTCCTCTTCTCCTTCCTCACTTTCTTCTTCTTTCTCGCTCTGTTTTTCTTCACTATCTTCTTCGTCTTCCTCACTTTCCTCACTTGTATAAGACCTTGCAACTTCGTCGTAATGCTCTTGGTCATCCTCTTGGTTTGGACTAGAGGATTGAGCCAAGTTTTGACGAGCTTCTTCCTCTGCTCTGAGTCTGGCCTCTTCCCTCAAGCGAGCGATCTCTGCGTGGCGAGCTTTTTCTGCTCGCTCCTCCTCTGATCTAACACGAGCAACCTTAGCCAATCTCGCTTGTTGCACTCAATCTGCCTCTTTCTTTTTCTTCCTCTCCCTCTCAATTTTCTTTTTCCTCGCCTCCTCTCGTTTTCTTTCTCTCTCTCTTGCTCTACTCTTACCCTCTCTTATTCAGCTCTCACCGTGTCTCCCTCTGCTTGAGGCCTTAAAGTGTCCTCAGTTCTCTCATCTTCATCGGTTGTTCCTATGCGTAACAGGGTTCGAGATACTGGTCCTAGTGTCTCACGTGTACGTCTGTACGCTCTTCTGATCTTATTTGACTTCATATAACTCATGAGCGTCTTTGGGATTTGTCTCTTTGCTGCATATCCCTCTTTGTTAACTGTAGACTGGTATTGAGTGAGCACGTTCAGCTTGTGAGTAGGTAGACGACCCACATCAATATTGTTGTCGTCGAGAGCAGGTCTTAGAAGAAGACCCAAGAACCGTGGAAATAGCAAAGATGGCAACTGTCTTCCTTTGGCCACTTCTTCACACTTCTTGGCCACGACAGCCTTGAACTCTGTGTAGAGTATCAAAGAGTAGTCGAGAGATAAGTCGAAGAAGATACCATATACGATTTGAAGAACATTTGTTGAGCACATGTCGAGGCTCCCAATCTTCCCTGTCAGCGATCTGTTGACTAATGTGAAAAGTGTGTTCCACATTGGTGGTAGGTATTGACGGCGATATTGTGACGGGTACTAGATTGCCTTGTTGTACCTTAGAAATTTCAAAAATGCCACTATCTCGTCCCCAGATGGGAGATGGGCGTACTCAGAAAGCCCTAGGTTGGTTTTCGTTGGGATTTCAAGAACCCACGAAAACATGGACCTTGAAATGCGAACGGTAACAAATTCCTTGCCGGCCGAGGCATAGAAATCTCCAACGATTCCTCTTTGAGATTCCGTTATGGCACAAGATTGCCAGTATTCTTGGATATACCTTTAAGGGAAAAGGTCATCCGTATTTTTCAAAGCTGGGGAAGTGATTTTGGAGGATATCGATGATGGGATGGTATTTTGTGTCGATGTTTTCAAGTCGGAGGTGAAGGGCATGGTTATTAGGTTTGATAGGAAGAGGAACCAGGTTTTGACTGGTGTCCTCAACAGTTTTGTGGGTTGTGGTATGAGTTTGGGAGTTTCCTGACTCGGAGGAGGACATGGTTGTAGGTTTTGGGTGTAGAAGAAGATTAAAAAAAATCTAGGGTTTCAAGAAACAGTTCTTGATTCGAACAATGGGTTTGAGGAAAGGGTTTATGGGACTTACTTGATAGACAGGATGAACTTTTGATAACTGAATGGAATTTCGAGCACTGGTTTGAGAGCTTTGAATGAGTAACAATGGCGGTTGGAGGTTGAAGACGACGGGAGTTCTTGAATTTCTTTGTAAGCATAAAAGATTATTTGGGGGTGAAAATTGTTTAAATAGTGAAAATAAAAACACTTGAGTGTTTAGCACCCCAAACGTCAGGAAAAAAACTGAAACGATTTTTCACAACCTATGGGGGCACGCCACGTGGACTGCCAGCTGCAAGTGGCGCCTCCCATGTTTGAAAAGTTAAGCTCACAGGCAGTGATGCTTAATGTAGATGACAGCTAATAAAAAATTTAAAAATTAATGAACCGTACGTCTTCTTAATAAAATATTATATTTTAATTTTCAAATAGATTAAACAAGTATAAATACTATGGTTAGAGTGAAATAGATGTTCTGTAAAGAACCAAAGTACTACATAGAGAGAAAGACAACATACCTTAGGATCTCATACAGAGACTCGTGATTGGACTATACATGTCCTCTGTAGAAAACTTGCTATGTTTAGAGGCAGAGGGTCTGTTCTATAATCATAACGGGTTTTGAAGCAGAGGCTCTGTGTAGTACATACAGAGGCTCTGTGTGTCATGATCCGGTGCTCCCCCTTGACATGAGCTCTTCTTATCTACTCCCCCTTGAACTATGCTTGGGTCATATATGATAAGTATTGCACATGCGTAAGAACCAGGGTACAGAGGCTCTGTATCACAAGATAACTAGGATGTAAGCAAGAGGCTCTGTCTCATGGATCAATATAATACACAACAAAACAAAAGTATGCATAAGGGATGCAGAGGCTCTATATAGTAAATACAGAGGCTCTGGCTTAGTTTGAAAGATTGAGCATACCCAACTTGCTAACCAGAAAGTTAAATCTCTTTTCGTCAAGAGCTTTTGTAAAAATGTCAGCCAGTTGTAAATTTATACTAACAAAGGACATTTCAATCATACCTTTCTCTGCATGGTCTTTGATGAAATGATAACGAACATCGATATGCTTTGTCTTTGAGTGTTGCACAGGATTAGCTGTGATTGCGATAGCACTTTTTGAATCACACAAAATTGGAAATTTCTCGAACTCGACGCCATAGTCTTTCAATTGAGTTTTCATCCATATCACTTGGGAACAGCAACTGGCTGCAACTATATACTCTGCTTCAGCTGTAGAAGTAGAGACGCAGTTCTGCTTCTTTGAGGTCCAGCTTATGAGCTTGTCTCCAAGTAATTGGCAACTCCCTGATGTACTCTTTCGATCAAGTTTACAACCTGCATCAAAATCTGTGTACGCGATAAGATCAAAACTAGAATTCTTTGGATACCAGAGACCCAGAAATTGAGTTCCCTTGAGGTATCGAAAGATTCTTTTTACAGCCGAAAGGTGAGATTCCTTTGGATTTGCTTGAAAACGTGCACAGAGACATGTGGCAAACATGATGTCTGGTCTGCTAGCCGTGAGGTATAGTAGTGATCCAATCATTCCACGGTATATTTTGACATCCACCGGTTTTCCAGATGGATCTGTGTCAAGCTTGGCTCCCATAGCGATTGGTGTTCTCATAGTGGATGAGTTTTGGAGTTGGTATTTCTTTAATATCAGAGACATACTTAGCTTGGCTAATGAAAATACCATCCTCCCTCTGTTTTACATGCAAGCCGAGGAAGAATGTCAATTCTCCCATCATGCTCATTTCAAACTCACTCTTCATCAACGCAGAGAACTTATCACAATGCCTCTAGTTCGTTGAACCAAAGATAATATCGTCTACATATATCTGTACTAAGTGCATCTCACCTTTATACCTCTTTATAAACAAAGTTGTATCGATTTTACCTTTTTCAAAACCATTAGATAAGAGAAAAGACGAGAGACGTTCATACCAGGCTCGGGGTGCTTGCTTAAGTCCATACAGAGTTTTGTCTAAGAAATAGACATACTCTAGATGTGTGGAGCTTTCAAACCTCGGAGGTTGCTGAACGTAGACTTCCTTCTTCAGCTTACCATTAAAGAAGGCTGACTTAACGTCCATTTGATATATTCGGAATCCCTTATGAATAGAGAAGGCTAAGAACAAGCATATAGCTTCTAGCCTTGCTACTTGTGCAAAGGTCTCGTCATAGTCTATGCCTTCTTCCTGGCAATAGCCTTTTGCTACGAGCCTAGCTTTATTTCTCACAATGATCCCATCCTCATCCTTCTTATTCCAGAAAACCCACTTACAGCCAATTGCAATTTTATCCTTTGGTAAAGGTACAAGAGTCCATACCTTATTCCTCTCGAATTGTTGGAGCTCTTTTTGAATGGCATCGACCCAAGTAGGATCTTGTAGGGCTTCATGTACTTTCTTAGGCTCTACCATGCTTAGGAAGTTTATCAATAAACATTCATTTGTTGTGGCAACCCATGTATTTACGCCACTCGAAGGTTCACCAATGATCTGGTGAAGAGGATGATCCTTTGTCTATCTTGTTCTTGGGACAGTTATAGAAGTGGGGGACGTTTGATCACGTTCCGTGGGCATGTTTGGCATTGAGCTCGTTGATGGAGAAGAAGGTTCTTCTTGCTGCCCCTCGGATGATGGTACAGAGGAACCAGGTGCAGAGCCAGAGGTATTATACTGTGGTTCTACGAGACTGGGCTCTGATGCAGAGCTTGTTTGCTATGGTTGTGGATTGATATGATCACTAGAGGAAGTAGAGGTGTGTGAAGGACCAGAGTCAGATGTACTTATCGTTTGTGGTTCTTCACTTACACTCGCAGATGCATCTCTTCGTGCACGTACAGAGATGTCTTAGTCACCATAGAAGTCTTCAAATAGGAGCCTGAGTTTCAATTCCCTTTACTTCGTTTGAGAATTGGAAGTCTGCTTGTTAAGATTGAGTCCAGAGCTGAGGTACTGTGAAGTCACGTGTTCTTTATCGTCAAACAAGATGTTGATGCTTTCCATGACGGTCTTGGTTTGTTGATTGAAGACTCTGTATGCCTTGGCTTTTGTGGAATAGCCAAGGAACTTGTCTTCATCAGCCTTTTTATCAAACTCACCAAGTTGATCTCGATCGTTCAGGATGAAGCATCTGCAACCAAAGACATGTAAAAATTTAACGTTAGGCTTTTTTGGGTTGATTAGTTCGTAAGGCGTCTTCATGTGCCTCTTTACCACCATTGCTCTATTGTGAATAAAGCAGGCAGTAGAGATTGCTTCTGCCCAAAAATGGGTTGGAAGACCAAAGCTGGCTAGCATGGTTCGTGCAGCTTCGACAAGAGTTCGATTCTTTCTTTCTACGACACCATTTTGTTGTGGTGTCTTTGCTGCCGAGAAATTCTGAGTTATGCGCTCTGTGTCCAAGTACGCATCGATCTTGGCGTTCTTGAACTCTGTTCCATTATCACTTCTCAGCTTCTGAATTTTGCTTTGTAGAAGTACTTGAATTTTGGTCATTAATTTGATTAGCAGCTCTGGGACATCTGATTTCTGCCTTACAAACTCAATCCAAGTATATCGTGAGTATTCATCAATTAAGACTAAAATATACTTCTTACTAGAAAAGCTCTGCATAGAGATTGGACCACAAAGATCCACATGAAGCATATGTAGAGGTCTGACACAGGACACATCTATCATAGTTTTGTGGGATGCTCATTTGAGCTTTGCTATCTCACAGGCAGAGCAGAGATGGTCCTTTTCGAACTTTATTGCAGGAAGTCCGTCAACCAGATTATTCTTCACAAGCTTCTCTATATTTTGAAAATTAAGATGTGATAGCTTGTGGTGCTAGAGCCAAACTTCTTCACTCTTGCGAGACACGAGACAGTGTCTCTGAATTGTCTCTTGGTGGGAAGTTCATGAGATACAGATTGCCTTTCTCTTAGCTCTTAGCAACTCCTGACCTGATTCTGACATAATGAAGCAAGCTTCCTTTTGGAACTTGACATTGTAGCCAGAATCACACAGTTGACTTATGCTCAAAAGTTTATGTTTAAGCCCAGAGACATAAGAAACCTTAGAGACAGAAACCTTACTGTAACACCCTCATATCCATACATTGCATATAACACGCATTTTATACATAGAATACATGTTTTCCCCACATAGGTCCTAAGTACAAGAGTCTTTAATATAAATTACACAACTCAAAAATTTCAAAAGAACATGCGTCTTGTAACTTAACATCTAATCTTCAAACATGGCTAATGTAGATCATCATATTGCAAAAGCACATAGAGAAGGAATTCACAAAATGCTCTTGCCCTTATTATCATTACCTGCACACATATTTTGAAAACACCAAAATGAGGGTTAGACATGAATGTCTAATGAGGTTCCCTTTTTATGTGATGCAGGGTGTAAATCACCAAAACATTTATCTCAAATAAGTCATAGGTAGTAAATATTTTGATTTCGGTCCATCGGGCCTCTGGTTCCAAAAATAGACTGGAATATATTTTAAGAAGCAGGACCAGAGCCCCTCTGGTTCCTCTCCCAGAATTTCTAGTTTTCTGACCAGAGCCTCTAGTTGTACTAACCAAAGCTTCTGGTTCATATAAATTCCTTAGTGTTCTTTTGTTACACTTCTAATAAAATAAGATAGCCTTTTTTTCAAAAAGAATAGCTATACAAAGCTCTTACTCGACCAGAGTCTCTTGTTGCACTAACCAGAGCTTCTGGTTCTGTTAGACCTAAATTCAGCTTTGATATTGATCTAATACTCTGAATGAACTCTAAGACGATTAAAGTGCAGCGTAAACAATATTAAGAATAGAACAGAGTAAATAAACCAAGAACACACAGTCAAGAAGAGGAAGAAGATGAACACAGGAGAATTGCTTCAAAGGTTTTTCAATTCATTCAATTGAAAAATTAGACGATAACAATTCGGAAGCACACTGATTACAAAGGCCTTAGCCGCTATTTATACTAGTTCCTAACGACCTTTACTGACAAGATCTTGACGGATAAAATCATCTAAACCGTCCAAATAAAGTCAATTAAGTCCTAGTCACGTGAGAAGCACAAGCAGCTAACAACCATTGAAAAATAGTTGGAAGAGGATCTTCACAGAAGACGAAATCCGCAGACCCTCTGTGAGCCATCTCAGAGGCTCTGCTGTAATTGACTTGCATGTTCTTATTGACAGAGGACCATTTTCCAGAACCTCTGTGAGAGATATCAGAGGTTCTGTCACACTTTACTTGCTCGAATATAAGGCTTCTGTCGTTAGTCCTCTGTTGTCTTATGTGGAAGATATTCTTCTATCAAGACTTGCATAATACTTTTTCTATACTTTTACAAGAGATGAATAATAAAAGCTAACAATCTCCCCCTAAGTATGAAAAAGTAAATTTGGACAAATGGGTGCAAGTAATTGACTAATGAAAGAATACAAGAGGAGATTAAACTCATCCTCTGAAAAAGAATTACATAAATGAACAAATTGAAAATTTTGAGCAGGCCTATACTATTACAAGAGATTAATCCACAGCACAGTCTGGATAGTCATCTACGACAAATTGCAGATCAGACTTGATGGTTTTGTAGACTTTGAATATCCATTCTCTAAAGGAGACTTGAACCTTGATCGTTTCCAGAAGGTTGGTCACTTCATCCGCCCTTAAATGCCCTCTCTGCACCTCTGTCACCACTAGGTTGAACACCCACTCAAGAGACTCTGTTGAATATTTTTGCGTCTCTTTGGGATCGAAGAACCTTAGAATCTCATCCTTGTCCAGGAACACAAACCTAAAGATGGGATGGTGGACAATGGTGTTGGGATGAAATCTAAGCAGCCAACTTGGTATGTTCGTTGGAGGAGAAATTTTTAGCTCTGGCTGGGCCAACCTTATAGCGATGTCGAAATCTTTCTGGCTGTAGAACTTGACTTGAGCGCGCATTACTTCATTCAGCCTTCTGAGAGAAATCGAATATGTTGACCTCCTCTCCATGTATTTGTTCAATATCTTGTGAAGGAATATTAGGTCAAATACACAGAGGTTGTGGAGGTCAG